>NC_085039.1:9039228-9125636 GCF_963692335.1 Osmerus eperlanus
GAATGTAAGATTTTTTGTAAATGTTAAGACAGGTGTACTATAGCTTTGTCTTCTGAAATGTGTGCAGTGTAGAACCGTCCAACATTGTTGTCTTTTATGCACTGTTTTCTGTTGTTGCGTTTATGTTAATTGTCGTAGTTTGGTTTTGTTCACTTCCTGACTTCTTTCGCCTCACAGCCCAGCCTCACAGCCTCACTGCCCCACCTCACAGCCTCACAGCCCCACAGCCTCGCCTCACAGCCCCACCTCACAGCCTCACAAGCCCCACAGCCCCAGCCTCACAGCCTCACAGCCCCACAGCCCCGCCTCACAGCCCCACAGCTCACAGCCCAGCTCACAGCCCCACCTCACAGCCTCACAGCCCAGCCTCACAGCCCCACCTCACAGCCTCACAGCCCCGCCTCACAGCCCAGCCTCACAGCCTCACAGCCCACCTCACAGCCCCACAGCCCCGCCTAACAGCCTCACAGCCCAGCCTCACAGCCTCACAGCCCCACCTCACAGCCCCACAGCCCAGCCTCACAGCCTCACAGCCCCACCTCACAGCCTCACAGCCCCGCCCCACAGCCTCACAGCCTCGCCTCACAGCCCCACAGCCCCGTCTCACAGCCTCAAGTGACAAGGAAGTGAGGGAGAAAAGAGAGAGAGAGGAGGAGAGGAAAGGGGTAAAATAGAAATACAAGGGGCATGGAGAAAGGAGGAAAGAGACAAACATGAACACAGAAAGACAGAAAAGTATGTGGTCGGGGGGGGTGAAAGAGGGGGATGGAGACATGTGGGAGGAAGAGATAAAGGTGGAGAGTGTGAGAGAGAGAGAGAGAGAGAGAGAGTGTGAGAGTGTGAGAGAGAGAGAGAGAGAGAGAGAGAGAGAGAGAGAGAGAGAGAGAGAGAGAGAGAGAGAGAGGGGAGGAAGAGAGCAGCACAGAAGGAGCGTTTCTACAGGGCTGAGCTGTTTAATTAAAGCTGTCACACTCACTGCCAGGCTCCTGAGAACAATCTCTCTGCCCCTTACTCTCTGTACCCTCTCCCTTTCGGTCTGCCCTCTGTATCTCTTTATCTTCATGCTCTCTGTCTCTCTCTCTCTGTCTCTCTCTCTTCCCTCAATCTTACTCTCTCCCCCCACTTCCCCTTCCCTGTCTCCCTCACTCCTTTTCTTCTCCTCTGCCTCTGTCTCTGAGAGAACAGGAGAGCGGTGGTGAGAATGAGAGTCTGGCAGAGGGTACTCCCCTCAGACCTTGTCTGGAGCAGACAACACACACACACACACTGCACACACACACTGCACACACACACACACACTGCACACACACACATGCACACACACACACACACTGCACAAACACATACACACATACGCATGCGCACACACACTGCACATACGCACACACACTGCACACTAACGGACGCACACACACTGCACACACACATGCACACACACAAGATTCACAGACACACACACTGCACGCACACATGCACGCACACACACAAGCTTCACAGACACAAGCACACACACGAACTGCACACACAGCATGACGCACGTAGCCAGACACATTCGCACACATGCGTTCAGCTAAAAACCAGACCTACTGTACAATACATGCCACACACACTTAAACAAGCAGGCACTCATAGGAGGGAACCAACTAGCACAGCCGGCACCCTCCATTAGCTTCACGCCCTGAGCCCAGACTGAGGGACTGTTATGGAAAACATCACTATGATGTTAGAATGATGGCATTTAAATGATTGCTGTCTCATGGTAGGAGACTCTGGCTTAGGATGGCTTACAAACTGAAGAGCATGTAGAAGTTTCCAACGACATAATGGTAGAAGTGCAAAAAAACAAAAGGAAGGGTTTGTGTGTGAGGTGGGGTGGAGAATGTGGCGACTGGGACCAAATACAAAAGGTTGTGTGAGAAAGAGGGGGAGGGGGGGTGGGGGGGGAAGTGAAAGACTGGCAGGCCGTCAGAAGGACCACCAGGTGACACTTGTCACCCTCCACTCTATTAAGCGCCCTGGTTTCGCAATTAGAAGTCAACAGCAACTCTGAAAGCTATTACCATGTTCTTGCATTGTGACAGTAAATAATTCTTCTTCACTTCAGTGTGCTTACTGAAGGCCACGGGGCGCTGAGCATATTAGTGGCTCCGAACGTGGCCCGTTCTCTCAAGCGGGTCTGTCTTCGTGGGCAGCGTAGGGGGACGTGATACCAGTCTACTTCCTGTTCCGTGGAATGAAAGGGTTCACTTGTTGCGCAGTGTAGGCTATAATGTGCCGTTGTGTGCGTGCGTGTGTGTCAGTATGTGTACAGTTTGACGGCGGACAGTGATTAATTGCACAGCGGGGTTTGAACAAGCCTGTTTAATTTAATCCTCAGATAATGTCAGAGTTTACGTTGCCCGGGAGACCGAGGTGTCGCTCTCTCCGTTCGTGCCACCAGTAGCAGTTACGTGCCGTTAATCAACTTGTGTTGATGGTAACACACGTAGCGACATCATACTTTACAACACCCCTGAGTGGCTCAAGATTACAGCACCATTGTATTGTAATGTTCACTGTGAGAGATTGTTTTGAGATCCGGGTAGTGTCAACGATTTAACCTTTGGCTTTGGCATGGATTTCAGCTGCCAAACATGGACTGTAGTCGTGTGTTTTGGCACGGTGCCTGTTTGGTTTCCTGTTTGTTCTGCTACTGTGTGGTTTCCCCTCGCCGTCCACAAGTGTTAGCGAGCTTGAAGCCCTGGGAGAGCTGGACACGGCTAGCATGCTGCTTCCACCTTCAGCCCACTTAGTCATCTCTCCTCTGTAGGCTGGGGCTCAGTGTAGAACAAGTCTCAATCGGACAGGTCCTTCGTGTCTGACCTCTGACCTCTCCTCCCCAAGGGTACCACCACAGCCTCCCCTCCTCCCCCTACACTTCCGGGCCCGAGGGTCAAAGGTTACCGCCGTCCGGCACGCTGTCCTCGGAGTTCCTGGACCAGGGTGGCTCCACTAAGGTCCTCCTCCTGATCTGCAACACGGCAGGTTCTAGCCAGCAGGCTGTCAGGTGAGTGGGAATTGGTGGAAGCGGGTTTGTTTTACAATTGGAAGTGTACTTAAAATGTAGCCTACTGATTTTGTACATTCGTACTCATTGACAGCTTCATGTAAGTATGTTTGCACTTAAATTATTATACTTGAAGTATACTTTTCGCTTGGGTGGGATTCAAATTTCTGTTTCAAATACACATACACACTGTCAACCATCTTGAAGTTGAAGTTGTTGTAACTTCTGTCCTTTACTTTTTTCTTCTTTTTTCTTTCATTACTGTGAGAGAGAAAAATGATGAGATAACATTATGCTCTGCCATGCTCCAACAAAACCCAGTCTGAACATCAAAACCCCTTTTTACTACTTAGTTTGACATCCGTTGGTTTGTCCGCTTGTCTGTTTCTAAATGTTCCTGTAATACAGCCCTTTTCTACTGAGGGGTTACTGGAACAATCTTCAGAGGAGCCACATAAAGCCCGAGTAAATAGTATTGAATTATTCAATGTCCATCTCATTTATAGACCTCCAGAGAATCCTTTCAGCCTCTGGGTTCATAGAGAGTTCGGTACATGCTTGAGGATACATTTCCTGATCTACTGTAGGTCGGAACTTAGTGGCAATGACAATCCCGGCTGTGTGTCTGAGAGGGGCCCACACCTGTCAATCAAAGGTCCTTGTCAGTTCTGTGCCCTGTCATATACAGTCTTATATATAGTGTCGTGATCTCTGTGTGTGTGTGTGCCTGTGCCTAAGTGTGTGTGTCTGCTGTGTTGTAGTCGGCGGCAGATGACGGGTATTCCCATGAAAGGCCTCTTAATGTCAGGATGACATTTGAGTACCTGTCTAGCCCCCGGTCTCCCTCCGCAGGGAGCCTCTTGTTTGTTTACACCCGCTGACTGGCAGATGTCAACTGTGGTTGACCCAGATCGCCCGTTTGACAGAAGCCCCCCGTTCCTCTCCCGCTCACCCTCCCTGCCTCTATCCCCCTCTCCTCCTCCGACACTCCCCCTCTACCTCGATCTCCCCGCCCCGCTCTCTGTCTCCCTACTTCCTCTGCTCTCTCTCTTTCCGTGCCCCTCTTATCCTCACTCTTCATCTTTCACTCAGTTACTTCCGCTCGCTCTCCCCCTCGACCTCGTCTCTCCCCCCCCCCCCCCCCCCCCCCCCCCCCACTCTCTTGATCGCGCTCAGAAGGAGAGTAGGCCCAGCCTGTTGCAGTGGAGTTCAATCACACCGTGGTGTTATCACTATAATCTCCTTCTATGGTTCTTGATGAAGTCGGCTATTTTAGGGCGCCGAGATCGGTTTCAGCCATCCCGAGTGTTCCGGTTCAGATGAAGACTCGGGTTGTGAGAGGGCATTTGCGCTCGTCGGTCTAGTTACTGTTCCATCCGTTCCCAAATATATTTTGGAGACTTGAAGGTTCCCCCGCAGATCTTAAACATCCTTTAAAGTTTTTACATTTCAAAAGAAATAGAAATATACCTTGATCAGTTTTTCTTTTTTTTTTGGGGGGGGGGGGGGGGGGGGGGGTAAAGTAGCTTCAAATCCTGCTTGAATCCATCGTTCCTTATTTGGAGTTATAGTGATGGGATCCATTTTTATAGATGTTGTAATCCTAGATTTTTTTTTTTGAACCAAAGGTGAGCATGAAAGTTTAAAGTGTTCAAACGCCGTTATTGGATAATTTCCTGCAAACTTGACATTCATTTCATGTCATTGGGTTTGGAAAAGTCTTTGAATTGTCATGAAGGAGAACAGAGAGCCTTGCAAATTGTTGACAGACCTACCAACTATTCTGTTGTTCCTTAATTTCGGCCATTTTCTTTGTATGTGTCCCTCGCACACTCTGCGCGGCCTCAAACACACTCACATTCAAAGTCAGACACAGAACAATGCAGAGGATGAGAAAAGAAGCTTATGGCTTTCACTTCTTTAAAGGTGGCCCAAGCGTCGGATTAAAAACAAACGTATTTGTCTTAATTCAGTGAAAAACATATTTTTTGGGGGGGGGGGGAACTGTACAACTTGGATCGCTGAACAACAAACCCCTTTTCAATCCACACTGCTTTTGGGAATTAAAATGTATAATTCCCAAATGGACTTTCTGAGTTAAAATTTACTCAAGCCTGAAATACATTTCCAATGCCACATAGCTATGAGCTCTGCCCTCCCTCCCTCCCCCTCTCTCTCTCTCTCTCTCTCTCTCTCTCTCTCTCTCTCTCTCTCTCTCTCTCTCTCTCTCCCTCTCTCTCTCTCTCTCTCGCTCTCTCTCTCTCGCTCTCTCTCTCTCTCTCTCTCTCTCTCTCTCTCTGCCTCCTCCCTCTCTCTCTCTCTCTCTCTCTCTCTCTCTCTCTCTCTCTCTCCCAGGTTTGGTCCTCCCTTCCATATGCGAGAAGACAGGACCATCTCCTGGGACCAGCTCCAGCAAAGTATCCTCAGCAAACTCTATTATCTGATGCTCAATGGATCCCAGGCACAGGTACCGTAGGGCTGCACTTCCCTCGACACACACACAGACACACACACAGACACACACACAGACACACACAGACACACACACAGACACACACAGACACACACAGACACACAAATCTTTTAGCTAACCTCTGCAAAGTTACAGTACGATAACTTCCATGGACAAGGTTGGACACGGCCTGTGCTCCATGACTGGTGTGTGTGCGTGCGTGTTCGTGTGTGTGTCCTTCATGTCCTCAACAACTTTCTTGTAAAGAGAAAAAGAAGAGGGGGGGGGGGAACTGAACTCGGAGCGAGACCCGAATTGCCCTTAATTACCAAACGGGAGACATTCAATAAACTGGAGAGGCAGGGGTTGGGAACCATCTCCAGTCTCTCTTTTCTCACCCAGTGTGTTTGGGGCGGCAGCACACACAGCCACCCTGACACGGCTGATAACGTGAGAGCCCGTCAAGCCCGTGAAGAGGCTGGGGAACTTGCAGCAGAGTAATTATCTACACGCGCTGGGTTTTGATTCCAATTCCACAGAGCAGGGAGTCGGTTCGCATAGTTAACTCGCCACCCGCGCACCTTGGTAACACACTGGGAGCTTTTGACATTCTGGTTGGAGGTTGACAAGCCATCTTTTTGGATTTTTAGAAAGGGCGCTTGTTCCTTGAATGATGTAGCGTCACCACAACCCCCCCACCTAACCCCCCACCTAACCCCCTACCTTACCCCCACCTAACCCCCCACCTAACCCCCCACCTAACCCACCACCTAACCCCCCACCTAACCCCCCACCTAACCCACCACCTAACCCCCCACCTAACCCCCCACCTAACCCACCACCTAACCCCCCACCTAACCCCCCACCTAACCCCCACCAAACCCCCCACCTAACCTCCACCTAACCCCCCACCTAACCTCCACCTTACCCCCACCTAACCCTCCACCTAACCCCCACCTTACCCCCACCTAACCCCCACCTAACCCCCACCAAACCCCCCACCTAACCTCCACCTAACCCCCCATCTAACCCCCACCAAACCCCCCACCTAACCTCCACCTAACCCCCCCACCTTACCCCCACCTAACCCCCACCTAACCCCCCACCTAACCCCCCACCTTACCCCCACCTAACCCCCCACCTAACCCCCCATCTAACCCCCACCTAACCTCACCTAACCCCCCACCTTACCCCCACCTAACCCACCACCTAACCCCCACCAAACCCCCCACCTAACCTCCACCTAACCCCCCACCTTACCCCCAACTAACCCCCCACCTAACCCCCCACCTAACCCCCACCAAACCCCCCACCTTACCCCCACCTAACCCCCCACCTAACCCTCCACCTAACCCCCCACCTTACCCCCACCTAACCCCCCATCTAACCCCCACCAAACCCCCCACCTTACCCCCACCTAACCCCCCACCTAACCCCCACCTAACCCCCCACCTAACCCCTCACCTTACCCCCACCTAACCCCCCATCTAACCCCCACCAAACCCCCCACTTAACCCCCCACCTAACCCCCCATCTAACCCCCGATCTAACCCCCCACCTAACCCCCCACCTAAACCCCCACCTAAACCCCCACCCAACCCCCCACCCAACCTGAGACCATCACCCTGACCAACCCTTATACACACTCTCAGTCCAGTGTGGGCTGTGTAGTCACTATGGGAGATGCCATGGCGACGGTGCTGTGTCTGAGGAGGGTTTTATCCAGGGCAAACAGACTTCAGGCTCAAAGTCTCAGGTAGGCCTTAGCCCCGATAAGCCCCGGACAAGGAAATACCTTCTCCAACCTGCTGTCGTCTGATGCGTATCTCAGCAACAGGACCTGGCTCAACTTTGCAGTTTTCCCAGCCCTCGTTAAGTGCTCGCCCTTCTTTCATCCACAGCCACTTTGGGTCTTATTGAACTTGAAGTCAATTGGAATTAAAGGTGGCAAACTGCTGTGGGACCGGTCAGGTTAAGGGTAAAAACCATCTGGTGTTGACCGATAGACTCATACCTCAGTCAATATTATGTCATTCTTGTTTGTTTTGTACATGAGGTGATTTGTGATAAGATGCAATGGCGCCCCCAGTAGGTTTCTGAAAACTGCTCTTGCAGTATGTCAACACAATTTGATGCTAAACAGGAAAATGAACTTCTGTGAATTAGAATCCCCGGGATTAGTTTTAGATGATAGTAGTTGCGGATATAGAAAATAACAATATGGTGGATTATTTACATCAAAGTCACCGTCAAAGTCAAAATCATCTTCTGATTGCTAAAAACAAGTTCTTCTAATATCCCACTGACCACATAGACCAATCCTCCCCATGCGAAGACTGGTCGTCTTCTAAGCTGTTCGTGTTCATTCCCTGTACCGGCGCAGGCCCGACCTTCCCTTGAACTCTGCATCGGTATGCACATCTCGTCACAGCCAGACACGGAACTGAGCTAACTAGCTTTGGCTCACACCAACTGACTCCTGACGGCTCGGGCTTCTTCCTGTTTTGACCCAACATGGCTGGATATGTTTTTTCATCATTACGTAGGGAGGGGGTCAGGGGTCACACATTCATGTGTTCATAAGGGCGTTTTTGGATCTCACCAGATGCCTCGCTGTAGATGAAATGCTCTGTCGGTTTTAACCCTGGGCTTTCTACAGCCTGTTACCGGAACGTTCCGGTGCCATACCGAGGGATGAAATACTCTGGGGAGTTACTGGTAGAGCCTGTCATGGCGTGACAACCGTCTCGCTTGGAAACGCTACCTGTGGAGATGTCCGTGGGTCTTTTGATAGTGGTTTTATAGGCAAATCTAGGCCAGCCATTTAGCAAATAAATCTCTCTTACTAAAACATCTCTATGTTTTGTTTTCCATCATATTCTCTGCTTGACACACTAAAGTGTGTCACCAGAACTTGACACACACCAACATACCTTCACTCACACCAACACACTGTCACACACTCGACTCAACCTTATTGACACCACCTTGAGGAAAATAAGTTTCTCCCCTTGCTTGAAACTCACTTAAACTTTCGAGCGATGACTCACCCGGCCCCTTAGCCTTTAGCCCGTGTTCTCCAGTTCATTACGGTCCCTACCTATCTACCTCAGATAAGTTCAGAACGGCACATGTGAGAGCCTGTGTCGCAAAACAAAAGACCTCGCCATTTTCATTTGCGGGTTAGGTCCTATTAACAACCTCATTTATTTTTCTTTCTGCTCTGCTGCCGCTCCATTCTCTTGTAGGCCCTGTTCGAAATGAGTCTATTAGGAACGTGATTCTTCTCTCCTCTCTCTAACAACTCTGTCAGTGTCTTTCAGGGCATCCAAAGAGCCTTAGAAAACACCTGACACACCTCACAACTTCCTCAGTCAAGGGGCAGAGCTGCCCTGCTACGACGCGGAAAGAGTAGTGTCAACAACGCTGTTGTTGTGTCTGGTACCTGTAAGAGAGGGAACGGGATTCCAGTCACTTAAACAGCCGGGGCAAGCATCGCTAGCGGTTCATTAGCAAACCAGACGTGTGAATGGATGGAAATTGGAAGGTTTTCTCTTTTTAGGTCCCGTTTGAAATGTTAACGTCTTGCCCTCCGTGTTGTCTCCCTACAGAATGCAGGGGTGCTGTTCAAGATACGAGTGGTGGGAGTGTCTGCGGCGTACAGCTACCTGTCTCCACAGGACAGTCGGCCGCTCTACCACCCTGCCGTGGACAGGTAACGTCGGAAGTGCCTCGCGTCGGTCCAGCCGTCCCATTGGTTGGCGTGGCAGTTTTTCCCTCTCTCTGTATCTCTGCCGCTCGCGTCTTTCTCTGCCGTGAAACATCGGCGAACGCGCAGCCCGTCGCAAAGAAGCCCCCCGCCCCCCCCAAAAAAACGAGCCTCGATATCGCTCGGCGCCAAGAAGCGGCACGCGCCCCATCGAGAGGACGTCTCGTGCACGTTCTTTGAAAGCTTCCAGAGCCTTCCGAAAGGCCAACGAGCTGAGAGAGGATTAGAAGAGGCGTAGATAGCGGCCGCGGCGTGACGATAAGAGACTTTATTTGCTCGGTGATGGAGCGGGGTGAGAGACGTTGGGCACAGGCACTCGGCACGCGAGCCGTGCTCTGCTGTGCTGTGGACCTACAGCAGTATGGTGGCGTGCTGTTCCAGGGCTCTGGAGGACGGGGAAGTTAGGTCATTTGCTAGATGATGATGGAAAGAGAGTGTGTCTGTGTCTGTGTGTGTGTCTGTGTGTGTGTGCGGGTGTGTGTCTTTTGAGCCGTTTTTTTAACTGAAATGTAATTACCAGTTACAACTTTACATTACTCAATCTGACTTCTTTCAACCCTGCCTTTCCACCGTTGACTCTTGCCGCTCTGTCTATAAAGATGCACCATTTATGTAAAGGTTATTTGAGATGTTTTGACATCGGCGTTCTTCATCTGCACAGGCATACGTAAACTCGGAGTAACTGGAACATAACATTGTTGTCTCTGCTGAAAAGAACGGAGGTACTGGACATTTTAAAGAGCCCTGACAATTTATACCACTGGAACATCCTTGAACGACAATGCGGTAAAGCAAATATAGTACACATGTCCAGTGACGCCGCTTTGTAATTATGTTATTCCTCCGAGCCGGAGAGCCACTTTGTCTGGTCCTCATCTCTCCGACATATTGGTTTCTTCCCGCCAACAATACAACTACATCAAATTCATTTTTCATACTCTCGCATGCAAGGAGTGTGACCCCCTGTGCACAGTTGGCCGTACCAAAAAGTATTACATATGGAAGTAATTGCATTTGTCTTGTCTCTTTCTCCGCATCATGTCGAACACGATGTTCCTGGAGACATGTTATAGCCGGAGGCAGGCGGTTTCAGGTATGGGAGGAGATTGGATTATGGTGGACCAGGCTCCCCGTGAGAGCAGTGTGTGGGGCGGCTGTGGCCGGGGTGGGATTTCTGCTGGAGGCTTGATGGGGAGCTGGGATACCAGGCAAAAACACACATGGGGGGATTTCGGGACTGGGGGTAGGGTGGGGGGAAGGGGTGGGGGGATTGGGGGACTGGGGGTAGAGTGGGGGGAAGGGGTGGGGGGATTGGGGGACTGGGGGTAGGGTGGGGGGAAGGGGTGGGGGGATTGGGGGACTGGGGGTAGGGTGGGGGGATTGGGGGACTGGGGGTAGGGTGGGGGGAAGGGGTGGGGGGATTGGGGGACTGGGGGTAGGGTGGGGGGAAGGGGTGGGGTGGGGGGATTGGGGGAGCATGTGGAGGAGATGGCCCGAGAGAATCGACCACGTAGATGGAGAGAGAGACCGAGAGGGACGGAGAGAAAGAAGAGAGAGAGACAGAGAGGGAGAGAGAGAAAGAGAGACAGAGAGAGAGAGCGGGAGGGAGGGAGGGCATTGGTCAATACGGGCTTCATTTCCGAGTTTATTGTCCCTTTGTAATAAATCCATAGGAATTTGTAGGCACAAACTCGGATTGGTTATTGGAGAGCACAGGACCAAATCCACAGAAGCCAGATACCACATCAACATACAACAAAAAGCACAACGCTTTCTCCGGCCTGGAGGCCATTGGAAAGGAGATGCCCGGCATGGAAACATTGGGCCACAAATGATGCGCTGCACTTCTGATGCACATAGAGGAGATGGAGGGGGTGTGTGTAGGGGCGGACACTTCCATTCACACTGAGCAGAGGTGTCATCACAGCCACGCTCTCCTCAGCGAGCAGCCCTTCCTGGTATGACTGACAGGTGAGGGAGAAAGGGCCAATGGGGTGGGGGTGGGCGGGCGCTACCAGGTCCAGTTCCACAGAGGAGAGGGGGGAACTATCTGACCGCCACCCACCAGTGCCTAAGGGAATCTATCTGTGTGTGTGTGTGTGTCTGGGTGTGCGTGCGTGTCTCAGACTTACTGTTCTTTTTACTTCTCTTTCGGGGGCACAAAGTGGCCGTAAAACCCATTTCAAGTCCTTCTTTCGGGTTCTAGAAGGGCTAGAATAAAGAAATGAAGTGGTATTGATCTTCTGAGAACAGGGCCTTGGAGTAGGACTGCTCAGAAAGGACTTGAAATCCGTGACAGACAAGTAACAAGGCGCTGCTATGGGGATTGTATATTCCGTACGACATATGTATGCGTGTGTGTGTCTGGCAGTGACTGCCGATTGGACGGCACAGTGTATATCGCTTCGAAGAAGAAACTGAGTTCTAATTAGTTTATGGGTTCCCCCCCCTCCGGTATGTACATGCACTCATTGACCCCGCTCCCTCTATCCGGAGCCGTTTTTCACATCCCCCTTCCGACAGCCAAGCCGCGGCGAAGATAAAAGCCTTATTAATTCCCTCCACGTCCTCGCGCCGTCCCCACCACCCCTAACATCCGCGCCGAAACCATCGCAATTAAGCGAAGGAAACGAAGCGGCCTGTCAGGGTAAATCTGGGGGGCGCCGCGGCCTCGACTCCCAATCCCCGAAAACAATGACTTGCTGTTTGACTTTCCGCGCGTTGGGAGGCCTCGTCGTATTTCACACGGTGACAGGCTTCGGGGAGACGTCTGCTCCCACGATCCGTGAGTCGAAACCCAAGACTTTCTAATGCTATTCCGTGTGCCTGGCTTCCCTGTGGGAGCCGGTGATGCATCAGGGGTATTACGGGGAACGCATAATAGATCATAACACCGACCGTGCACCTGCAGGTGGAAGGGGGGCGGGCGGGCGGGCGGGCGGGGTGGGGCTGGTTGATGTAGGAGGGGTGTGTTTATCATTAGCTGGGTGTTGCCTCTGGGACGGTGACCTTCCTCGGGCGCGCGGGAGTCAAACGAGCGCTCGCTCACTTCGGGACGAGAGAGAGAGAGGGAGAGGGGGAGAGTGAGAGCATCACAGACACACTTTCTGTCTCTTTGACTAGCTCCCTTTCCATCTCTCTGTCTCCCCAACCCCCACCACCACCCCTCTCTCTCCCTTACATGCAAACGCACATACTTTGTTTTACTCAACCTGTCGATTTCTCTCCCACATAGACACGCACACACACACACACACAGAGATACCCAGTGGAGTCCTCTTTAAGAAGCCGTATTCTGACACTGAGTTTATTCTCAATCCTCGGATGGGGAGACTCTCCCTCCCTCGTGTATTTGTACCTCAGAGAAGCCCGCCGTGTTTCCTCAGTCTTTCAAGATGAAGAGAGATGCCGACTTTTCGAAACTCCCTTTACATTGCCAAAGAGACAAACTTTCAGAGACAGAAATGTCGTTATATATTCCATATCTATATTTGCCCGACTCTTTACCTACATACTGTACATAGGCTATGGCTGCCTGCTGGCACTGCACCAGTAGAGGTTATTTATTTCGTATGGAACCCCGACATCTAGTGGAATATTATAGAACTGCTCATCTGGGCAGTCGTCCAAAGACCCAATTCAACGACGGGTTTTCATTTATCAAATTTAGTTCACAGACAGACATCCTGCATTTTCATTCTTGAAGTTTAACCATGCTTGAACCCCCCCCCCTCCCGATCAACAATTTAACCATTCAGAATGCTGATGTTTGGCGAAATTGACGGAAAGGGGTTACAAGTTTGACATAGACCTCACCGTAATAGCTTTTGCAAAACGCGTTGGCAAGAGTCATTAATCACGTGCGCCGAGAACAAACAACCATCCCATTTGAATTTGTTAAGCGCCGTACCGCGCTCATGGTCTCCCGTCAACACTGCACAGAGGGAGAATGTGACGTCGTATGAGTACGTACTAACACGTCACAAGAGACTTGAACGTTGCCGAACCACAAACGAAACGGGGACTCGCGGCGGCGAGCGGCGTCTTTCTTGGGTCGGTGTGTGTGCATGCGCGCACGCGAAGGCGTGTTTGCAGTGACTGAAGCAGACCCTGTGTGTGTTTTGTGTAGAGCGCTGAAGTTCACGGGCCCAGGCGGCCCTCCTCACGTGAAGCTTGTCATCGAATGGGACAACAAGATTAAAGAATGGTGAGTGTTCCAAATCTACAGGAGGAGCTCGCACGCACGCACACGTACGCTCCCTCGCCATTAGCATTCGTAACACTGAGACAAATTAGCGTGCTAATTAAAGTACTGCCTGTGTGTCTGTGTGTGTGTTCATGTGTGTGCGCGTGTTCATGTGCGAGTGCGTGTGTGTCTACGTGTGTTCATGTGCGTGTGTGTGCTCATGTGTGTGTTCGTTCACGTGTGTGTGTGTGTGCTCCACACAGCCTGTTTGGGAACATCCAGGAGGAGGTGGTGAAGGATGCAGAGAGCGTCAGGAGCCAGCAGCAGCAGCACCTGCAGCAGCACAGCTGCACCCTGGACGAGTGCTTCCAGCTCTACACCAAAGAGGAACAGGTGACGCCTCACAACACACGTACACGGGAGCTGGACACGCCTCACAACACACGTACACGGGAGCTGGACACGCCTCACAACACACGTACACGGGAGCTGGACACGCCTCACAACACACGTACACGGGAGCTGGACACGCCTCACAACACACGTACACGGGAGCTGGACACGCCTCACAACACACGTACACGGGAGCTGGACACGCCTCACAACACACGTACACGGGAGCTGGACACGCCTCACAACACACGTACACGGGAGCTGGACACGCCTCACAACACACGTACACGGGAGCTGGACACGCCTCACAACACACGTACACGGGAGCTGGACACGCCTCACAACACACGTAAACCAGAATTGGTACCACCTCACAACAAATCTAAAAATCACAAGCCCTTTATTGACACATCCTCATAATAACATCCTTCTTACACAGTAACTTATTGGGAGACATTGTGAGAATTCGAAAAGGAGAATTTCTATGATGTTATATTCATGTAAATAATAACACTAATGTAATGTTATATATGTAATGACAAAACATCATAACAAAGTAAACCATACGTTTCATACTGTGTACATTTTAGATAAGCATGTAAGATGACAACACATATAAGACTATTGAAGTACAAAAAAATACTCCACAGTGTGCATTGCAATACAAACCAAACATACGCAATGCATGACCACACAATAATATTGTAGCTATTTCTGGATTTGAGCCTGTCAGACTCAAAATGATGATGACATTCTGACTTTGAAAGCTTATCTCTGGTGTCATGCTTGGTTGTAATACGCTAACTGTACGAGCGGTAGCTTTTCAGACTTTTACCCCCTATTACGTAAAAAACGTTAATGTTCTTAATTACAGCCATCCACTTCAGCGGTTTCTTACCACCCACTCTCTCACCCGCTGACGGTTGTGAGGCTGTTCTGAAAGCCACTCAACGTGGAGTCATGCTGTAACTGTCTAATGAAGTCTGGGGATGAGAGTGGCTGGGTGGCTAGCAGGGCGGGAGTGGGGATCAGGCTACAGACGGGGAGCGTGGAGGAGTCGTACCCCGCTGTAGGTCACCCCAGGCTGGGCTGAGGGGGAGGGTGACCTGCGCTCGTCTCACACTGGGGGAAAGTGAAATTACTTGTACTGGGGGGCGGGGGGGGAGTCAGAATCCGTCAGTCTGACCATGGAGGTTACTGGAACGAACGTCCAGCTGTCGGACAATAACAACTCCTGGTCGCCCTTTCACCAAAGTCTAACAATGCCCAATAACATTCCCATAAAAAAGATTTGTCCCCCCCCCCCCCCCAATCTAAACTCACTTTTTCTGCCTAACGAAAAACCCTTTCCCCGCTTCGCCCACCAGTTGGCGCCGGACGACGCGTGGAACTGCCCTCACTGCAAGCAGCCGCAGCAGGGCATGGTGAAGATGAGCCTGTGGACTCTGCCCGACATCCTCATCCTCCACCTCAAGCGCTTCCGCCAGGTGGGCGAGCGGCGCAACAAGCTGTCCACCCTGGTGCGCTTCCCCCTGGCCGGGCTGGACATGGCCCCCCACGTGGTGAAAAGGAGCCAGAGCACGAGGAGCCTGGGGCCCTGGCCCCCCGCGGCCTGGAAGCAGGCCCCCGGCGCGGCCCCCCAGCACCCGGAGATGGGCCTGCCTCCGAACTACCTGTACGATCTGTACGCCGTGTGTAACCACCATGGAGGCATGCACGGAGGACACTACACAGGTGAGGGGGCCGGGCTGGTTTGGTATGGGGGGCGGTGATTGGTTAATTGGTTGCAGTTTTTTTCCAGTTGCTTAGACACAACACATTCTAATAACGCACAGTTAGTGAAATCTGACATCCAAGGAGCAAAACAGAAGCCCAGAACTGCACAACATTCTCATCCTCACACTATTTGCAAAATACTACACACAGTGTTTTGCAAATCACTAAACACACTTTTCTACATTAGACACAGAAATGTAAGATTATGTCACTTCATTGCCTTTTTTAGACACTGCCTTGTAAAATGCCACACGTGAACGAATGCATCAAACGCAGGCGTCAGGTGTACAAGCACTAAAGTGCTAAACTGTGAACATACCAATCAGGTGTAAGCACTATAAAAAGGCAACAGGTCAGTGTACCTGACCTCATCAAAAATGGAAGGCAATATGCAGGAAGAGGGAGAGGGAAAGGGAGGATGAGGATGAGAGGGGGAGCCCGTGGAGGAAGGTAGGGTGAGGGAGAGGTAGACCTGAGGCCGTGGAAGAATAGGGCCAAATTTTTCTAATGAAATTCGAACAACATTAGTTGACTATGTTGTGAACCATGGGGCAACATTGAGAGAGGCTGGACAGAGAGTTCAGCCCAACCTCAGCAGATATACAGTTGCAACAGTAATTTGGACATTTCAACAAGAGCACAGATGAAAACTACTATTCTCTACTGTATACAGTACAGTACAGTAACATGTAGCCTACTATATGCACTACATCAATACTTTGTACACATTCACGGCAGTCCATGATTGAAACAATGTACTTTATTTCATTTGCTGAATATTTTCTTTAGTCTCCACAAATGTATTTGCTGTGTTTACAGTATATAGCCTACTATACAGTTTTCAATTTGAAATATGTTATGATTTTCTGCGCAAAACGCAAACTTTACATAGACAATGTGAAGAAATACAGTAAATATTTTCAGCAGTGTGCAGTACAGGTCTTGTGTGTTGTGTTTGGTCAACATATTCATGTACTTGTATGTACTCTACTGGAACAATATCTCTGACAAAATCAAGCAGGTTATATCATTAGAAAAGAATAGTTAGTGTAAAAGTGTTTTTGCACTACTGTGTGTAACTGGTTCAGAGTCCAATTTTATGAACCATGTGTGTGGCATACGGTGACAGAATTGTTTTTTTTATGAATGATTGTATAGTTTTGAACGAAGTGTTTCATTTGCTGGTTGATTTCAGCAATATACATAATTCTCATACTGCACGTGTTCCTGAAAAAATGACAACGTAAAGGAACATATTGCAGTGTATTCAACAATATACAGACCATTATATTTTCCCTGGAAATTCCTGAAGATAAACAAGAAAGCCTGCTCATTTGGGCAGTCCGTAGCCTTGACAACATGTTTATGAGAATAGCAGTTATCACAGTCACACATAGTGTTACCGTTTACAGTTTTTCACAATTGCTAAAACACATTCTTGAAACAGTCACCCATTTTCTCAAAACTGTAAACACAAAACCTCATCTTCAAGCACTATTTACAAAACCTCTGAATCCTCTTGCAAAATGAAACTTTCGCCTCAAAACAGTTTTACCTGTGCTCAAAATCAAGCTTTCGCCTCAAAACAGATTTACCTGTGCTCAAAATCAAACACTGCTCTCAAATCATAAACAAAGTTATCAAAATGATATACACTATCAAGCAGTCAGTAAACAATACACAAAAAAATTGAAAACACATTGTTCAAAACATATAGTTCTCAAGGAGAAGATCATTTTTACGTAACCTCAAAACAAATTTCATATTTATCCGTCATTGTCTTTTGATGAACGACAACATGTTCTATCATAGTAGCTCAAAATGTATCAGAAATTACTACTCTGCTTTGCTCTTTGCAAATTTTTTTGTTCTTTCTCCTCCTTGTACCCCTATACAGTACTGTACCCTGCATCTCACTACTCACAACTCACTCTTGTTCTTTGTTGATGTGAACCTGCAACCAGTCAAAATCTATTGAGCAGTCAGTACTGTTACTGTAACAAATGGAAAGCACAATGTTCAGGGCCATACAATTTGTTCATTGTAC
Source organism: Osmerus eperlanus (assembly GCF_963692335.1). Taxonomy (NCBI): domain Eukaryota; kingdom Metazoa; phylum Chordata; class Actinopteri; order Osmeriformes; family Osmeridae; genus Osmerus; species Osmerus eperlanus. The sequence continues at coordinate 9,056,898 of NC_085039.1, forward strand.
AGTATACAGCCTACAATGCACTGTACTACAGTATACAATACAACAGTAAAAGGGACAACAATCTAAGGAGTAAACATGTGATCAATGTGCTTCTTCTTGTCTTTGGGCTGGGTCAGGCCAGAGCACTTTGTCGACATCACAAGCAATATTTTCCCACCTTCAACAACCTGTTTGCTCTCTGAACTGGCTTATATTGGTTGTGTCACATCATTTGAAACAAGTGAAATCAATTTTGAGTGGTTGTGTTTTGTCAATGACATGTTTTCTCTATTTGTATTTGATTGTTGCCATTTGTGTTTACCAGTATGGATGACATGTGCATTAGAGTGCAGAATGTGTTTTGAGAATGAGAATGTGTTTAGAGTTTTGCTGAAAAGTCTATGTGAGATCTGCAAATTGTGTTTTACCATGTGAAATGGTTTAAGGTATTGACAACAGACTGCACAATTAGCTACATGAGTTCAGGCAACTGAGAACTTTGTTCAGCCAATGGTTTTTAGTGTTTTAGCAATTCAGAAAAACTGTAATTAACCTACATGTCTGTGTGTGTCATGTGTGTCCATTGTGTGTGTCCTGGTGTGTGTGTGTGTGTGTCCTGGTGTGTGTGTGTGTGTGTCCTGGTGTGTGTGTGTGTCCTGGTGTGTGTGTGTGCTTCTCCTCTCCAGCGTACTGCAGGAACTCTGTGGACGGCCAGTGGTACAGTTATGATGACAGCAGTGTGGACCTAGTGCCTGAGGGGGAGGTGTGCACCCGCGGGGCTTACATCCTCTTCTACCAGAGACGCAACGTCATCCCCCCCTGGTCCGCCAGCTCCTCCCTCCGAGGTAGGACAGTACAGGACTGGCTGGCTGCTTACAGTTTTTCTTAAGCAGTCAACCAGTTTCCAGTTAAACAGTCGACCATTTTCTCAAAACTGTAAACACGAAACCAAATCTTCAAACTCAATTTCCAAAGCCTCTTCTGGCAAGATCAAACACTCGCCCCTAAACCATTTAACCCGTGCTCAAAATCAAACAATGCTTTCAGATCATAAACACAGCGAAGCAATATATCAACACTATGGAGCAATCATTAGACACAACACCAAAAAATGGAGAACACAGCATCCATGGCATGTAGTTACATGTAAAGAACAATGTGTTTATGTATACACAGTAAATGCATTTAGCAATAAAGAAAATTTATTTTGGATTTTGAAAAACGGGATTTTGGTGTTTCAACACCCATTGACACTTTCCTTGTGTATGACTATGTTAAGCCTGTGTTCTGCACCTCTCTTTCAACAACCATCTCTGGAGGAGGGGATCCCTCACTGAATTGCTCCTCCCAAGGTTTCTTAAATTTTTTCTCCTTTAATGACTTTTTCTGGGAGTTTTTTCTTGTCTTTCTTGAGGGTTGAGGTTGGCTGAGGGGCAGTTCTATGGGCGTATGTGAAGCCCTCTGTGACATTGCTTGTAAAAAGGGCTATACAAATACTGTAAATTTGTTATGATTTGAAAATATTACAGTAACCATCACAACTTAGTACTGTCAAGAAAGAACAAAGAAAAAACGGGGTAAAAACCCTCTGGTGTGCTGGATCCAGCCTCGAAAACACTCCACACTCTATGTCACCACATGCCAATTCCATTGCCTGTAGGAGATGTATCCTGGTATACGGGTTTCGGTCATAGAACTTCCACCGCCACGCAGAGAAAATTGCTGGTTGATGTTGAACCATTACAGTATGCAGACCCCACGGTGAAGGCTGACATTGTCCCAAACCACCATTACAAATAAGTGTGAACAATTTCGAGTCATTGTGTTTTACAGATGACAACTGTGTTGTAGTTGTCTTTACTGTTTGCCGCCTGTGTTTACCATTTTGCAGCACAAGTGCATCACAGTGCAAAATGTTTTTAGTGAATGAGAATGTGTTTAGAGTTTTGCCAAAAGAGTGTTTGATTCGACAAATGGGTTTAGGCCACTGAACATTCTGAGAATGGGGTTTAGTGTTTTAGCAATTGTGAAAAACTGCAACTTTCTGGTTGCTTGACTGGCTGGTTGACTGGCTGGTTGACTGGCTGGCTGGCTGGTTGACAGGTTTCCTCACAAAACATGAATAGTCATCAACCTGGCATCTGTATGAGTTCAGGGGACGATGATAACCCCTCCTCCTCCCTCCCCTCCCCCCTCCTCCTCCCTCCCCCCTCCTCCTCCCTCCCCTCCCCCCTCCTCCTCCCTCCCCTCCCCCCTCCTCCTCCCTCCCCCCTCCTCCTCCCTCCCCTCCCCCCTCCTCCTCCCTCCCCTCCCCCCTCACAGGCTCCACCAGCTCCTCCATGTCGGACCACTGGCTGATCCGCCTGGCGGGGGACAGCAAGAGGGGCAGCCTGGTGTCCCGGTCCTCCACCACCTGCCCCTCCTCCCTCCCCGACTCCCCCGAGTCCCCCGTCTTCCTGGACGACCCCCCCAAGGAGGAGAAAGGTGGTGGGGGTGAGGCTTCCATCACCCCCTTTATAGTCACCTCACCAACCAATCACCGACACACAATGATATCTTTCGTATCAATAACACCCCGCTTCATATAAACCAGTCTGTTTAGTATATGAATAGACTGAAAGGGGCACGACCCTTTAGTTCCGGTCAGACAGTCTTTTTTCAGAGGTCAGTATCTCGTATGGTTGTCAGGGATGGTAACCTGGTGGGATGTCCCTCCCCAGGTGGTTTTGAGACCCGGCCGTTCGTGCGCGGCCTCCAGGGCCGCAGCGTGAGCATGAGGACCCCCACCAAGACCAGGGACACCCTGAGCAAGGTCCTCCCCCTCCGCTGGTCCTTCGGCTCCAAGGACCGGCGGAAACCCTCCCCCGCCGACCCCCTCCCCGACACCGGGCCCGCCCCCGCCGAGCTGGTGGAGTACCTGGAGTCGGGACGGCGGCCGCGCTGCACCAAGGACTCCATCATCACCCTGATGGCAGCGCCCCCTGGTGGGAAGGAGGCCCCCATCGGTCAGAAGGCCCAGAGGGCTCAGGGGGTCAGTTCCTCCAGCATGGGTGGTCTCAGCTGTGTGGGCCGGTCAGTTGAGGAGCCTGACTCACCACAGGTAGGAGGATTTGAGGCTTGTTTTTTACTGTTTTCTTGAAGTACCAATTTCCTAGTCCTTTCATTGGGTTACTGATGTCTGAAGGTCTTATGTTTGTCCCTGAAAAAATCTAGAAATAAAAGGAACATTGTGACTCACTTTGATGTGTAATATCTCTAGCACAGTCATATATTAGCTGATGGCTCATTTCATCATCTTCTATCTCTCTCTTTCTTTCTGTCTCTCTCTCTCTCTCTCTCTCTCTCTCTCTCTCTCTCTCTCTCTCTCTGTATCTGTCTTCGTCCGTCTCCCTCCCTCTCTCCCCCCCCTCCCTTCCCCTCCCGCCCCCACCCCGCCCCCTCCCAGATCCCAGAGGGCCAGAGGAGGCCGGCGTCAGACAGGACTCCGAGCCTGAGACGCAGCAGCAGCAAAGGCACCCAGCCCAGGGAGGACGTCCCCGCTCTCAGCACCAGCAGCACCTCCAACACGCTGACCCGGAGGAGCACCACCAAGAAGCCCAAGCAGCAGGACCAGCAGCCCCAGCACCAGCCCCATCACCAGGAGGCCCGATCCAGGAGGAGCTCCGGAGCCGACGGGGTCCAGCACAGCTCCAGCACCCACAGCCTCCGCGACGGCACCCTCCGGAGGGGCAAGGGCGAGAGGAGCAACCCTCCGTCTCTGGACCACCTGGCGCCCCCTGGCGACGGAGACAAGCCCCGGAAGGGGGAGGAGTCCAAGAGCCACGAGGGGCTGCTGTCGTTCTTCAGGGGGAGCTTCCTGAGGAAGGAGAAGGACGTGCGGAGGGCGAGGGAGGGCGAAGCGGGAAAGGGCGGGGAGACGACGAGCCGGACCAGGAGCTCGTCCCGGGTCTCGCTGTCCAACGGAGCGGCCAGCGGCGGGATGTCGTCGGAGGGGAGGACCAACGGCGGCCCCCACCACGGAGGCGCGGCCCGTCTCGGCGACGAGCTGGCCAACGGCAAGGCGGGCCGCGGCACTGCCGCCGCCGCCGACATCAAGCGCTCCCAGAGTTCCTCCAACATCCCCAGCAAGGCCGAGCAGAGCATGCGGAGGACCGCATCCTTGCACCGCAACGGGCTGGCGCCGGCGGCGGCGGCACCCGCACGGAGCCTGACGGCGGACAAGCCTTCGTACGGCACCCTGCAGAGGACAAGATACAGCACCACCTCCCTAGGCCGCAAGAGGACGGTTCCTGAGTCCAGCTTCTAACAAACACACACAAACACACTGATACACACTCACGATCGAACACTATCCTTATACACGCATTAACTCACGAGCTTAACACAATCACGTACACACTTAGTCTCACACTGACACCCTCCCAGATCAAAGCAATAGTTTTCGAGCCCAGCTAGAGGTCCACCTAACGCACAGGCTTGTATATAAGGTGGCGCCCTCTGGTGTCGTGGAGGAGTGCAGTGCAGGTGAACAAACACAAGCAGAGCCAAGAAATGGTGACGCTCAACGTCCCGAGATGAACGCGAATGAGCACTTTCGTTTTTTGTTTACATTCTTTCTATTGTGACTGTTAACAAGTGCCTGAGAAAAACCGATATGCAGTGTAGGCCAATGAGTTTTGGGATTACCCGTTGACAATTGAAAACACACATCTCACCCACACACTCTTTTACTTGCTACACGACTCGTGTCTTAATAGCAACGCGTTAGGATGACTTTAGCACCTATTTACCGAATGAATAATTGTCCTCGCAAACGTTATCTCTCTCCCTCTCTCTTTCTCTCTCTGTATTCCAAACACATGCTGATGCGGGAGTCAGGTGGCTGAGCGGTTAGGGAATCGGGCTAGTAATCAGAAGGTTGCCAGTTCGATTCCCGGCCGTGCCAAATGACGTTGTGTCCTTGGGCAAGTCACTTCACCCTACTTGCCTCGGGGGAGAATGTCCCTGTACTTACTGTAAGTCGCTCTGGATAAGAGCGTCTGCTAAATGACTAAATGTAAATGTGATTGTGCCCACTTGTCGTGTTGAATGTTGCGTTACCGCCAATATCCCTATGGCGGCTTTCTGAAGCGATTGAAAGTACAAAACGCCTGAAGGCATAAAGGGTTTTATTGAACCTAATGCTGGCTACACACCACAAGATAATGGTGCTGATTTTGGGCCGATTTCCCCCTTCCGACAATCCTAGTCAATGTCCCGACAATCCTAGGTATCGTCCCGATTATCTACAGATGATTTGATCAGATTTTCCCTTGGTGTGAGGTGTGTTAAGAGTGACCGAACTTGCTCGGAAGAACGTCGGAGCCGCCCCGATCGCGAAATCTGAAATCCTGATGTGTAGGGGGGAACCCCGAGGACAAACACCACACACTATAGGAGCAAAACGGTTCAATCTAGGATTTTTTTGTCCTCGTGTTTGTGGTCTCTCACATTTTTTTAATCTTCAAAGATTCAAAAAATATTTTAGTGTGTACCCAGCATTAGGTGACTAGACTTCTAATCTAGACTCTTAGACTGAACCATGAATGATTATACTCAGTTGCAGGTGCGTGTGATTACCCTGCAAACTGGCTGCTAGATATGTCACAGGTGTTTCATGCAAATGTTAGATCACAGTCTCAATGTTATGATGTTGCACTTTGTGTCATGCACACACACACACAGTCTTAGTATGTGGTACAAGACTCAAAGGTTTTCCTGTCTGAAGGAATCAGACCTATTAATTGGCCTTCGATGTTTGGACTGTTGTTTGATCAGTAGATATACAAGATAGACTTTTCCTATTTAGATTAGACACGAGAGAGAAGATAAGACACACATTGATAGGCTGGTACGCATAGTAGCAAAGCCTGCGTTACTATGGCCAACAATAGCCTCCTCATGTAAAGCTAAGTACACGTGTCATCTGCTCTTACCCCCCCCCCCGACCTCTCCACCCCCCCCCCCCCACACACACACACACACACGCACACTGCTGTGGCTCAATGGTCCAGATCTCACACCCTCACTCTCATCTCTCCTCTTCTGCCATCGCAGATGAGAGCTAATCTTGGCTCCAATTAGCTTCTTCTCAACATGCAGTTTCATCTGCAATCTGTTCGCCTGCTGAAGTACTTCTTTTTTTCTGAAACAGCGTTTTCATTCAAGTATAGGTTTAAGTATAAATACTGCACCCTTTAAATATGGGTTTGTGGTCAAGACATTGACCAGTTAGTTAACTGAGATGTAACGATCAACCGGTGCGTGTGTCACCGCTTAAACACACGTACAAACACGCGCACACAGTCCCTTCGCCTGTACCACTCTCACCCAGTTCAGAGTGAAGAAGCAATAATATATTTGAATGTCTTCTCACCGTCTTGGTTCACGTTTTTGCACATTTTTCTCAAGTGCTGTTAATACTGTATTATGAATCAATGTAAAAGCTTCATGTTCTAGAGTCGGATGTTATATGGAAGATGTATAGTACCTTGATGCCCCATCGTGATTGTGGAATGGTACTGAAGCCGTGTAGCCACAGTCTCTTGAGGATCCACACTGTGACAGACACTGCAATATTGAAACCTTTTCACTCTCCATGTATTATAGCCAAAGCACACCAGCGCATTGGCATTATTACTAGATGATTATAATATTAATAGATCCAAATAATATCCGAATAGTAGCTTTGGAGATGAGCAGAAATGTCATGTGTAGGATAGGCTTGATTCACTATAGCTTTGATCCACGTGGTTTAGTGGAATTTTGAAATCAACTGCCTATTGAAATGATGTTTTGGTCTTTGCAGCCTTAAACAATATGATATCTTCATCGTCCAGGTCAGATCGGCCATCTTAGGACAGCGCTTTGCAAAGAGAGACACAGACTCTGTGTCAATGACCTTACTTGATGACTCATTTACTATGTCGATCATAGGGGAAACTGTTTGGCTTAGCTGAGACACAAAGTCTGTAAAGGTTCAACAGTTAGTCTTCTTTGTTTTTTTTCCCCCAGTAGATCTATATAGTCTATATGCGTACCTGTCACAAAGTTTACTGTACCAAACTGAGCACTTGTATAGAAAAAGAGATATAGAAAGAAAGGATAATAATACCATAAATGAAGGATGTATGTTTCCAGTTCTTTTGTGAAATGTGGGATGAAGATGTTTTATATGCAACTTTTCTACATTTGATAAAGGCTTTGTAAATATATGAATATATACATAGATATATATGTACAAAGGGAGATGTAGAGGCCTCATAGAAATGGCCAGTAATGGACTTATTGGGTAACCAAGGGCAACACACAAGTATACTAGTATCCTATTTTCCCATCTGTGCTCTTCACCAAGGGGGAAACACAGCATACTATTACTGTTAAATAAGAACAATGGTTTTTATCTACCTAATATCTCTTCAAAACATGAAGGAATCTGTTTTATTTTTCAATACTTCAAATAAAACACTCTTTATCACAATTTGGAGCGTGTGTGGATTCACTGAATTCTAGATACGTAAATACTAGATATAGTAAGTAGCCAGTTAATATTTGCAGTTGCAGCAACACCATTTCCTTGCTGCTTGTATCTAGATTTTTAACCGGTTGGTTGAAAGTTCAGGGACTCCACAGAACAACATAGTGCTTGGTGTTGTCTCTGTATATGTTCCTTGTGCACACAGGACATATTGTAACATCCTGGTCCTTTCTCCTCTACCATACCGTTTTCACAAAATTATCTTTGAAATGGATGGCCGTGAACTAAAGCAGTGAAGATAGAATTTCTTGTGTTGGGAACTTGTATTTCAACAAAGGAAGTGATCAATTGTTTAACCTTGTTTTCATTGCACAGCTTGAACACCAGGTAACAAAAGGCTTGGCAAGTTTGTCAACCCAATCAATACAATCAATACGTTCCCCTTAGTTGGTTTGATAAAGTTTGTATGGCAGACTAATTCATGATGGCACCACGTGATGATGTTTTATTGACATCCTAGGAACAAGGTTTTGTGTGTAAAAAGTGTTTTTCATCGACATAAATGTAATCCCCGCCCCCCTGTTTGTCCCATCTATGGATCGATAAAGTATTAAGTCAGGCACATTGGCATTGCTGTTTTACTTTGATGTTTAACTGGGCTGTCCATGAGTCAACAGAGACCAAACCTTCTTTAAAAAGACACAATGTCCCATAGCTTTAAACAAAAACAAGATCGTAGCTTAGCTACTGCTAAGTATCACCTGCCCTAGAAGCGCTACTTGAGCGCTCTTTACTGGCTAATGGATCCTTATTGTGGGGGTTGAGTTGCGTTGCAGAAACCTGGCTGCACAGCCTGGGATCCTTTTAGACATTTTCGACAACATGTTCTCCCTTTTTTTCTAATGTGTGATTGATTGTGAAAGAATAAATGGAGTTTTCTTTCAGCGTTGTGTTGAATACATGCTTGGCCGATGGGCCCCATACAATTGACTGACATAATTAAACGAGATGAGAAAAAAAAGGAAATGGCCAGGGAAGTTCAGATCATTTGAAGTAGCTCAGTGCCTGTGGTAGGCTATATATTATATTTAAAACAGAATATTTCCTAGTTTTTCTAGCAAATGTTGCTGAAAGCCAGACCATATAGCACTAGGTTAGGCCTATGATATACTAGCAGTACTAGTTTGTGGTAAGCCTAATGGATGTAAAGCCAATCCACGCTTTTATCTCTCAATGGCCTCCTCATGGGGCAGGAAACCTATAGAGCAGGGGCGAAAAGCTGATATCAACCTTCAGGGGGACAATTTCACATTTTCTCAAGAGCAGCTCCTGGGGAGTTGTGCTGCAGCTGTAACAGACAACGTTAAAGTTAAAAACGTATTTAATCAGCACAAGGGCCTTCATGCCCCTTAAAAAACTGCCCGTCCAAGGCTGGAATGTTACACCTCAACAAGCCTATGTTGCACGCAAGGGTTCATGTAAGGTTCATACGGAAATAATCTCCCAGCAGGTGAGGACAAGTGAATAAATGTATACGTAGAAAAAGAAAGAAGCGACTTCACTTTTGGGGGATTTGTCAGTGTGAGAAATAAGAGGTGTGGTGTGTGAGCGTGCGAACTGGTTGATTTACACTTGGCATTTCTGAAAATCGTAGGCCAATCTGACCAAAAGTTGTCTTTCAACTAATGCCAGTGAAGAGCCCATGGTTCGAATGCTTATTTGTGGCGTTTATATGTTTATATTGATTTGTTGCGAACAGTCAACACTGTACGTCCTTGGGGCCTAAGCCAAGTTCCTGCTGCATTTCAACTTCATACAGTACCAGGTAGGCGAGACAATCGAGACACACACACACCGACTGGGATTACTGGAATTATAGTTACGTAAATGTCACCTCCTATCCACCTCTGCCTCCCCTCCAACACACACACACAAGCATACACACACATTCTGTATTTACACACATTCTCTCTCACACTCTCACTCTCACTGACACTAACACTTGCTTTACATTCACACACACACACACTATCTATTTCACTAACAGTCAATCAGTACTGGTCTAGTACAACCAGCATCGTTCAGTGGACCCAAACAGAAGCAAGGACTTCAGAGTGGACACGCTCACCCAATTACAGCCATGGTTTCTGGATCGAACAAGACGTGTATCATTCACAGCAGTCATTGCTATCAGTGATACAATCCACGAAACACAGTGCTGTCTGTGCACTCATGCATTTATTCATGTTTGATCACACCATTAGATCCCATTGACATTAATAAGGCGTGTCTGGTGGCGTTGGGGTTGATTTGACGGAGGGTTATTCCGTCTTCATCATGTATTCATTTGGCAGCAGCCCTCATGGAGAATGTCTGACCCAACACACGCTCTGTTGCCGGTGACGACTCGCCACTCGTTTTTTCTGGTTTGCTGCGCCGAGGTGGTTGGTTCTCGCTGAGCATATTCACTGATATGAGCATGCGTTATATACACTCTCGTCGTTGCACCCCATTAGTGTCCAGTGAAAGCCCATTAGTGTCCAGTGAAAGCGAAAGAGACGAAGACGAAAGAGCGTGATGACTATCCAGTCCAAGTCTTCCTCCAATCACAATAGCACCCCATCGACCACCCACCCGGCCGCGGTCTCCAACTTGTCCCCCATATTGCCTAATAGTCTCAATGGAAAGGCTACTGCATTGAAAGTAGTCATCTGGGCTGGATCTGAGGACACATGTGGTGCCTCCACGTCTCTGTAAGCCTGAAGGTCTCTGAAGTTCACAATGTATCTGACATGTTTAATATGGCTCATCCCTGTGGGCCGCCAGTTGAAAGGAAGGACAGACTCCATGTTGTATTGATGGAGAGCGTGTATAAAGGGTATATTTTGAGGGAACCGAGCCTTTAAGAGGTTTCTGACATAGCGTATGGTAGAGGTTACGAGGCTTCAAGTACTACTGCATCCTGTTGGGAAATCTTGACAATGGTGCCAACACTACTTTTGAAATTTTATATGAAAATATGTCATTTGTATTCTTTGTTGAGGTTGAACAATCAATGTCAAGGGAATGTAAAGTTCTCCTTGTGCAGTTTAAGACCACTTTTATTGGACACCAAGCAGAGTATTCTATACTATGCTGGCAGTGGGAGAGTTAGAATGAGACCTTACTATATTTCAAATACAACTGCAAGATAAAATTATTGCACAGTCATCCATTATCATTAATGCAACACTGACAGGATGGGAATAATATACTGTATGTGAATATGAATGTGCCATGCCAGAATTGATTGGTTGAAAACAATAAGAAATTAAAAGTATGATATAGTCAAGTCAATTTAATTTATCTCACAAGTGGACATTTGTTTGTAGACAGATATATAAACACATTCAATCCATCATAAATACTCCATAAACAGCATACCTGACACCACACAGAGACAGCAACACAACACAGTACAGTACAAGGATCACTTCATGTTGAAACCCAGAACTAAGTTCCGTCAATGAATACTTAGTGCCATTCATTTATGCAAATGTAGCCTCCCAATAGCAAAACAAACAAAAGAGTCCCCAAGTCTTTTTGTTCTGTGGGTGGAAACTCTATACCTTCTTCCTGAAGGCAAGAGCTCAAATAGTAGGAACTATCAACATTGGCCAGGCAGGTCTCAGTATGGTTCCACTCAGAGACCATAATATTCCAAAGCTCGCATTAATAAACATTGAAAATCACGTGTGTTTACCTTGTCTCATAAACTAGCCAGAAGCAGCAGTGGACCAGTGCAGCTTGAGGCTCTGTGAACTTTGCATTTCTTTACCCGGAATGTCATGATTTCCGTTCAAAGCAAAACATGCACCTTAAGCCCTTGCTGTATTATTCAAAAATGATTGCTCCCCACCACATCATTTATACAACACCTAGTGTTGGCACGTTGTGAAATGAGTTAATGAAAGAGGTTCTTTCTACTCATTCTATTTTACCACAGGCCTCCGTCGCGCTCCACTACAATGACTTCTCATTTTATGCAAAAGGAAAAAAACATTCAAATTCATTTTCAAAAAACATTTGTTCCTGAGGAGAAGAAGAGCTGAGCACACGTATGATTATTTCTCTCACACACTGTTACCCAATGCAATCCTTGTGTCCAATCAATTTCGGGTTTTGTTGCGTACCTCTTCTACACGGCCGTCTCTCCTTTTCCATCCATCTATCCCACTTAATCACTCCTTTGACTAGTTCTAGAAGAGCCAAGGACGGTCTGTTGTCAGCATTGTGAATGGTATGTGCTCATACGGAAGAGGCCTTCATCCTCCCTTCTCAGTTTTTTTTGTATGTGGTCCAGGAGGTTACTATTTAGAACATCCATCACCTGTTGTACCACTTCTCGAGAAATCGCTAATGTACTTCACTCCACCATAACAAAAAGATATTTTGGAAAACCGTCTCCACTTGAAGACCAAGAAGTGCCATGACTTATTCTGTTTCTTCACAGGATAAGGTCTTTCAACGCTTTAGGCTTGTAATTACATTTAGACATTTCTTTTGCATTGCCAGTCCCTCATTCTTGTTGTGATATAATCTTTTGGCTCAGGGAACAAATGTACCAAAGACCGCATCAAATCTAAGGCAAGCTAGAACATTTCTCAAAGCTGTTCACAGTTCTGACAAATGAAAAGTACTGTCGATGAAATGTATCTCATACATTTTTATCCATGTTTCAAATGGTCAGGCAGTAGTCAGGCAGGCTGATATTATGTGTTAGGAAATGACTGAAATAATGACTGTCATTTCATTTGAAAAGAAGCTATCAATTATATCTGAACATTTGTAGTCAAGTCACCTGGGCAATAACTTTTAGAAAATGACATTTGGAAAATGTAATTAGTGGTTTACATTGAGGTCTACATTTCTGAGGACCTACTTCCCACTTTCCATTCCCTTCCCCTCTTTACATACAGGTCAACAAGTTGAGGTCTGAGGGAAGTAGAAGATAAAGGTTAAGACATTATGGAACAACTCCTGATTTGCCAATAGACATGATTTGAATACCGAATAGGTTACTTACTGGAGATGCATTACATTAGAAATATTGAATGAGATACACGCACTGTGCATAAGTGCAGTGTGGGGTTTTTTCTTCACAAGAGCTGTCACACATTTTTGTAATTTGCATGGTTTTTATCTATTTACAACACATACTAGACACACAGACAATAGAACCAGAAATGAATGCCTAACAAGGCCAATGTTGAGCTTCTGACTGATTACTGACCCAAGATATCGTGACTGTTATTTGACTGGGTCAATACTTGGTAGATGTAGGAACTGAGCAGATTCTGGCTTCTTTCTTCTATCGACGGTGATCCTTTCAGCTTCCCTTTTTGCAAATTGTGTGATTGAAAAACTATATGTTGTGCTTTTCCTGTGATATCAACACATGCTTTGGGGCATATTTTCAGTAAGCAGATGGTACTGTTTGAGGGGTTTATTTATTATGCAAAATGAGTAAATGCTTAAAAATATCAATAGAAAGGAAAACCCTAGGGAAATGATATGATATCATGATATAGGTTAGGACCATTTTTACACAGGATTGGCCAATTTCTTTGTTGTGGTGCAAGTGTTTAAATTATGTGAGGCTGCCACATATCATCATTAGGCATACCTCTGGTACTAAGGGAAATGAGAAGAGAACCCTGTTTCTTTCTATACTTTTGCTCTTATTATTTTGTGGTGTAAATTAGCAGCAACAAATGTATGTTGTATGCTTTTTAATGTATGTAATCTTAATAACGAATAAGTATGCATACTTATTTAAAATAAACAGAAATATCAGTTGAAGTACATGCATGAAAATTCTCCAAATGTTTAGATGTTTGATATTAATTTAAACAATAGGTTTGGAGGTGTTTCTGACAAGCAACAGGAATAACAAGGTTGGGAAGCGGGGGTCTTTTGGTTTTTGTGTGTGAGAAAATCTTAGTTCTTTGATGTGCACTAAGCAAGACCACATCAATACATTTTCCAAGTCAGTAAGACTTGTGTTTCTTGTTCCTCTAGTGTGACTCAAAAACATGCTACAGTTCACTGCTAATGTAGCATAACACAATGAAGCTTCTCATCTACGTCAATGACCCAATATGTTACAAGAGGGCTTCTTCTGTGTCTCAACAGGATGCATGTATCACCTGTCTGCATTTGACTCCTTCCTTTTTATCCTCTTCTAATGCTGTTGAAACCCCCCCCCCCCCCTTTCTTTTCCAGTGACTCGAAATATAATTTTCATGATATTTCAAAATGATCTTGACATTTCCAATCATTCACCCAAGGAATCTGGGGGGGGGGGGTGAAAAACAAGACAAGATCCTGCTAAAAGTTATCGTAATGTATTTTAAATATGCTAATATTTTGAACTGTAGAAGTTTGCATTTTACAAGCCTCTTGGCTTTATTGTGTTTTATCCTTCCTGATAGCTTTTGGGTCAAGTGTATGTAAATGGGGAGATTTTCAAGAGATTCAAGTGTGATCCTAGAACAAAGCCCATTTGTTAAATTGTAGGAAACACAAAAGTGGTTAGTCAACACTCCAAAGTAGAGAGTCATCAGATTATCATATCAGATTATTATATTGTTTATGTAACACGTTTCCAAGTCACCAATTAGAATAATTTACCTTTAGACCAAATGTCAGTCAATGACACGCTACACTATTTTAAATTGTGTCTATAAATGGCTTGAACATAGTTGTTCCGTTTGGTTAACATGCTTCTTGACAACACTGCTAAAAAGTACATCTCTCAGCAAAGCATGTGTATGTGATGAGAGTAGCCTATTACTGGAGTTACTGACACATAGCATACACTTTTGAGTTTAAACTCTGACATCCACAACTGTCTCACTCAATAAATATCCCATATGCCTCATCAAAAATCCATCACACGAATCCCAGAGATGGAAGACAAGGTTCTACTAAAGTGTTTCTTTGTCTCCAGTCAATCTTTTACATTCATAGTGGCTTATTTTTGCCCTCTCAAGGATATGAGTGAGTCAAACCATGTGCTGAAAGTGAGGACAGTTTTTGTGTAGCATCTATAGAATCGCTGTGATTGAGGGATGTACCATGAATAGGTCAATCAACCTACTTTACAATAGGTGGCATTGCACTCATTGTACCCTGGGACCAAATAAAGCTCAGTTTTGTCATAGTAAACTGACAAATGGGAGGGATGATCGAATATCTATCGACCATCTAATTGAAAATCTGTTTGTGGTGAATATGAATTTTAGTTGCCATGAGACAGCTGGTTGCCATGGAGAAATGACATGCTGGGTGTGAGGTATAGGCCTATATCCATGTCTCTAGGAAGGGGTGTTTATGTAAAGAGGACTAACGGTCAACAGTACTGGAGGCCTATGTATTTTTATTTCTAAATTCTTTGTCCAGAAAGTAACATTTGACAACAAACTACATGATCAACAAATGTAAGCAAGTTAGATTTCTGGCTTGAGATAAAGTTTTTTTTTCAAGTTGAGCATAATGCACAATGCTAAAATCTCACAACAGAACACAACCAGGTTTTATGAGACAAAGCTAAGAACAGGTAAACATCAGTTTATGAAACCATTTATATTTATAATAATACATATTTTTTTGCACGTGTGTTTTTAGTGTTACAACTTGCTCACAATTTTACAATTCATTTACAAACAATTATAATAATGTAATTGCAACAATGACTTACACAATAAGCTTGATACAGCCTGTAAAACACTTAAAATACAACCTCAAAGCACTATTAAGGACTAATAAAAACAGTAGCCGACATGGCATAGACAATGTTCAACAACATAAACAAGAACACTTGGCACCTAGTCAGTCTAATAGATTTAATTTAATCTAAATAGAAAACGTACTTCTTTCAGCTTACTTTTAAATAAGACCCTGAAATATTTACATCAAAAAGTGGTCCAGAAGTTACGCAACCTGACTTTAATATGTTAATTAGGTTAATATATTGTTTCATTGATATATTTGAAAAATAGGCAAATTCTGCCTCCTTGTTTTACCACATAATTGAAAGAGCACCCAGTTGGCATTAGTGGGTGGCCATATTGACCGGCACCAGATCTCCCAAGCCCTGTTCCTGCTGAGGTCCCTCTGGAGCTAGCCTCAAGCTAACGCTGCCATCAGTGGTGCTGGGGTTGACACGGAACTTCCTGTTTACTGGCCGGATGGCCACGATGAACTGCCTCTTGAAGGTTTCACTCAGGATGATGTAGAGGAAGGGGTTAATGCAGCTGTTGGCGTAGCCCAGGCTAATGGCGATGTTGTAGGCGTAGATGAAGGCCTGGCTGGGGCTCTGGACCCCCAGGTGGACCAGCTGAATGGTGTAATAGGGGGCCCAGCAGAGGAAGAAGGCCAGGCAGATAGCCACTGCCATGCGGGTCACTTTCTGGGTCCGCACCCTCAGGCTGCGTGGTGGCAGCGGGGCCACGCTGGTGGACATGTGCTGGAGGATCTTGAAGAACACCACACAGATGATGCACAGGGGCAAGGCAAAGGCCAGGACAAACTGGTAGAGGGTGAACCAGTAGGTGTCGATAGCTGGGTTGGGGAGCAGGAGGGCACAGCCCACCAAGCCGTCCTGCAGGGGCATGAGGCCGGCGTACATCCACACAGGGACATTGGTGAGCAGGGACAGACCCCACACGAGGGCGATGACGGCGGTGGCGACGCACGGCCTGCGGACGTAGTTGAAGCGGATGGGGTGGACGGTGGCGAGGTAGCGGTCCAAGGTCATGGCGGTGAGGATGTAAGTGCTCACGATCTGACTGTTGGAGTCGAGCGCCGTGACAACGGTGCACATGGTGGCGCCAAAGCACCAAGAGCCGTTGCCCAGCAACTGGTGGATAAGAAAGGGCATGCCGAGGAGGAAGAGGAGGTCAACAATCGATAGGTTGAAGATGAAGATGTCAGGTACCGTCTGCTTGGCACGGCACTTGGTCTTCTTGACAATTGTGTAGATGACGATGCAGTTGCCAAGGATGCCCAGGAGGCAGATGATGCCAAAGATGATGGGGAGGATAGCGTGGTTGTACGGGACCTCTTCCTCATCTAAAAAACACGCAATTATTTCCACAATCCACTCCTGTTTTATCTGTAGAAGCACAGCAGCTCCATAAACTAACCATATCAAAACACTTTTTGTAAAGTAGACATAAGTGCGATTGTTTTCCTATCTTATTACTCAACATATTTGATGATCCTTTAAAATCAACTTAATCCATGACTTAAAGAACTACATTGTCAGACTGGGCTTTGGTGTCCCTGTAGCACAATAGCTTCAATCTCTAAAGCTTGAGAAAAAAGGACTTTCACGACCTTTTAAAAAGAGCTGTTATCTATTTATCTATTTACTTATTTATGTACTTTTTACTTAATAATAAAGTGATACATGTTACTTTCTATAATTATTTTTTGTGTTAGGTGTTTTGTGTTTGTGTTTATGATAATGGTAACCTTATCATAAATGTTACAATGTGATTCTGGACAAATTAATCAATATTCTTCTTTCATCATATTAAATAGTAAAACGGCAAGTAAAAAGTGAAATAGCATTTTACCAATTACTTTTTATTCCTAATTACAACTTCTGAAACTTACCTGTTGAAGTACAGTTAATTTCAATCAGAGATTTGTTGTTAGACTTGCTAAGAAAATCCATTGTCTCAATTTATCTCAATTTGTTGAAATAAGGAAAAATATTCCAAATGGTTTGTTGACCAAACAGAAATTCCCCCAAGAACATCCGAGCTCGTGAATAGAACTGTAATATTTCTTACGTTTTAGTAAGTTTTTTTTCCCCCACCATCCCAAACAAATCGACCTTACTTAATAAAGTAATGAACAGAATTTACGATAAAGCCTATTCATGAGGTCGCTTAAAGACCTATTAATGAGTACACATCACTCCCTATGTAGTCTTGACGGATGAAAAGCATCCTCGCACCGCTGGCTACTACAGTATTTGGTGTTGGCAATGGTCTGGGTTACTCCAGCTGCGGAACGATTAATAAGTGAAGTATTTGCGACTGCGCTGTCTCTCCTCTCCTGTGCAGTCTGACATAATGTATCAGTATAAATTCTGCACAGACTAGCACATTTGCCTCGTTGAGCTTTTTTATGTGCTTGAAATAACTTACTTTGGTAAATAAGTCTACTTGAAGGAAATATGCGCTGACCTGTAGGCTATTACCACAAATGTCTGTATTTCTTAAACCATGACGAAGAACACCTACCCGATTTTTATATTACAGTTCACTGATTTAACCACCAGATGGCTGTATTAGATCACTGACCTAAAACGTGTTGCCTGTCATTATATTCCCAGTGTAAACTTCAAATGATGCATAAAAAGTGTGTGCATGTGAGAGAGAGAGAGAGAGAGAGAGAGAGAGAGAGAGAGAGAGAGGGGAAGATGGGAGAGAGAGAGAGAGAGAGAGAGAGAGAGAGAGAGAGAGAGAGAGAGAGAGAGAGAGAGAGAGGGGAAGATGGGGGGAGAGAGAGAGAGAGAGAGGGGGGGAGAGGGGGAGAGAGAGATAGAGAGACAGGTGGTGAACTTCTTTATTAATAATTTTTAAAAAAGCTACAGAGGCGGAAGTCTCGAAACGGGTCCGTTACTTGACATTGACAGTTCATCTGGGGCTGTGGTTGTACGGTAAGGCCGAATAAAACATAAAAAAAAAAATCATACTTAGTTGCATCATTGGTTTCAACAAACAATGGCATTTTATATTGCGAATAGAATTGTATGTTACCATTAACTCGTAAAACAACGACCATCAGTGACTAGCTGAAATACAGAGGATTCTACTCCAATACTTCAGTCTAGTAGCCTAAAAGATTACATCTATCGAATGATAAAAATATGATCTTAGTTCTCATTTACAGTACACCTATTGGGTGCTTTCCTCTTATCCCATTGGTCAATTATGACAAACGTTGGGCTACAATTGGCTTGAAGAGATGCCAATCACATTTCTTCTTTTTTTCCATTTTCTCTCGCAGTTGTAGTAGTCGTAGGCTATGTTTTGCATGGGCGCGGCAACACTTCAAAAGGTTCTACGTATTGTGTTTTAAGTGTTGCACACTGTTCTGTGACTGCTGCTTGGTCATATCTCGCCTGGTGCTCACGTGTAGGCTATGTGATACGTGCTTGTGCATGGCGGCTTAACGCTAAGTATTTTTCTAGGGTAACAACATTCAGATTTGGTATTGTTTTTTACTTAGTTTCATATTTTCCAACAGCTTTTCCTTGAGGAAACTCCCGTGACAAAGTTCAAACGGGTTCTCGTTATTTTAACAACCTAAAGTCTTTAGAAGAAATCCATGGAGGCCATCGCTAAATTCGATTTCGAAGCCACAGCGCAAGATGAACTCAGTTTTAAACGTGGAAACGTACTGAAGGTAAGTAAAGCAATAGATCCAGTCCATTGTTTCTGTTAGACATAAGCTACTGTATATCCGACATAGCACGTAAGTGTTTATAATGTTATTTTTTAAACGTTGAAGAGAGGTAATTTTTTATCTCCACTGAATGTTCGTAGGCTATTAGTAAAAACTGATTTGTCATCGGTTTTAGTTTCACTCCGGGCACAGTTTTCAAACACGGTTAAAGCCTTGTCTAATCATGAAAGTCGATGAGAACCTTTTATGTAAAAGGATCCTTGTTTTCATACCAGACCTGAGAGAGGTGGCACAGTAGGCAGAAACTAGAAAAAGAGAGGAGGAGTTGGAACCCCCGAGCAGGATGGAGGAAAGGCAGCTGTAAAACAGTGTGAGAGATGTGTGGAATGCCATTAAGGGCATCACAGGTTACAAACAGACCCAACCAGGCCACAGGAGGGTCAGAAGACAAGGCCGACACATAACAAGTTTTCTAGTTGACTCAAACTTCCATATCAACACAACCCCCAGAACCAACCCAGCACACGCTCAGGTGCAACCAGCTTCTCCCTGGATCCATTTGACACGATCGCCACAGACTTGTGCATCACATCAGATCCTCAGTGAGAACACAGGGATCTCCCTGGATCCACTGACAACGCCATGACGGCGTGACTGATGCTGGCACTCCTGGACTTTCTCTGTGACTCATGACTTTTATTGCCCTTTTATTTTTTTATCCAGGCATGCTTGCACAACCTTCCTCTCATACCCATGCCTTTTAGATTGTTGCAGTTAATGTTCTATGAGTTTTATATTCTCGGAAACTGTTCTGTGTGTCACTCACGTTGCCTCTGGGAAACGACCCAGTCAGGTGTCTTGAATGGATTCTGCTCCTAGAGCACAACGCAACATACAGTGAACAACCAAGGTTGCCAGTCTGTCCATAGGACAGTTATCCATGTGTGCCTCATTCATGACTCAAAGAGACCAGTGTATGTTAGTCCTGTACCTCCTATGTAAAACAAGTCTGCAATTGTCCCGGGGAGTTACTGAGCGCTCTCTGATGCAGTGCGTAAGAGCAGGCATGTGAGTGCATGCTGATGACACACGAAGCAAGGAGACATGCTTCGCACTGTCGGTGGGAGTAAAGCTTGAGTCCGGAATTGAACCCGTTAGATCGCACAAGACTCCACCGCTAGGACCTTGGAGAATGTGACAACACTCCTGTTCCTGCAACCGAACCTCTTCGTGGTTAACCACGCTTTATCTTCATGTCCGTCGGGTCGGAAGTGGATGCCAGCTTTCTGCATCGCGTCAAGCCACATGCAGCCTAAGGCCTGGAAGTAAAACCCTGAGTTACACAAGTGTTTGCAACAAAAAAAAAGAAGTTGTATTGTGTCCCTCAACCCCGGTGCAAACGACAGTTCCTGACCTTATGGAGGGACGATGTGAGAGCAATGAACAGAGACTCCTGAAAGAGGGTCAGAGGGAGGTACAGAAGAGAGACCTAAAAGAGGGTTAGAGGGAGGTACAGAAGAGAGACCTAAAAGAGGGTTAGAGGGAGGTACAGAAGAGAGACCTGAAAGAGGGTTAGAGGGAGGTACAGAAGAGAGACCTAAAAGAGGGTTAGAGGGAGGTACAGAAGAGAGACCTAAAAGAGGGTTAGAGGGAGGTACAGAAGAGACCTGAAAGAGGGTTAGAGGGAGGTACAGAAGAGAGACCTAAAAGAGGGTTAGAGGGAGGTACAGAAGAGAGACCTGAAAGAGGGTTAGAGGGAGGTACAGAAGAGAGACCTAAAAGAGGGTTAGAGGGAGGTACAGAAGAGAGACCTGAAAGAGGGTTAGAGGGGGGTACAGAAGAGAAAAACTGTCTGCTGTGCTCTCCGAAACATGAGCCATCCCTTGTTCCTTCCTAATTGAATTTCCACTACAGATGATGGAGTCTCGTCCTGTCTCCAACCGCATGCCTCACAGCCGTGGGCCTTGGAAGCTTTTCCATTCCTTCTCTGAATCACTTCCCAGCCTCAGCTGGAACTCCTCATGTTGTTGGTTGCAATTCAGATGGCCTATGAAAATGCTCCCTTGGTGACATGATGCTACAGAGTATGCCCTATCGCATGGGCTTTTTGTCCATGATTAGATTAGCACTCCGGTGTTCGGTACACTCGATATCTATCGGAAGGCAAATTCAATTCCTTAGCTTTTGTCGAATTCTGTGTTGACATCGAATCACAGTAAGTCCTCTGTTGTAATCCTTTCCTGGAAAAAGAAGCTGTAAGATGACGAGCAACGTGTCTTGTCAAATAATTCTCACTGTCAGCTGTGTTCTAAAATGATTACACGAACACAAAGACATCATTTCACAGAAACATTCATTTAAGGAGGATGTAAAATAAGGGTTTAACATTTTTTTTATGTTGTATTTTTTATAAAACAATGTTTTGAAGGCTAGGCCCAACCCAGCCCTGCCTGTGAAAGGATCATGAGGAGTCTGAGGTAGCAGTAGATGTCAGTCAACCTCAAGTCTAAATATAGCGCCAGAGAAGTGGAAAGAAAAAGGACCTGACAGGAACCTGGCTGGGCACTGTGTCGGCGACACTCACACAAAATGAAAAGCATCGTCTCTGGTCGAACAATGAACCAACTCAGAGCTCACCTCGTCTGTGTGGATGGAACATTCTAGCAAGGATGTTGGGTGATTTGTGACCAAACCCAGAGATACTGTACCAGAAAGCCCCCCCCCCCCCTTCTTGACAGAGCTGACTTAAAAAGGGAAGCAGTCTTCTTGGCTCCTGAGCCACAGCACTTCTCCAGAACGCTCGAGGCTGGAGCTGAAATAGAATGTATCCTAGCTGCTCTCCTGTAAACCAGATGCACTGTAGCTTCTGCCACAGCTAGTGAACTGTGATTCCCTGGGCAGCCACTCACCTGCTAAATGGACAACTGTTAACGTCCCTGGAGAGGAGCTGTCAGGGCAGATCTAACTGCTCTTAGCTTGGCATGCTGGCACTAGACCGAACAACCAGTACCTGTCATGAACTTATGGTTGAACCACAGCACAGTACAATTACAGTCAATTTGGTCCATTTTGTGCCTCAGACATAAACATAAACAAACTGTAATCATAGTGTTAATGATGTGACCTGGTTACCAGGCAGATTTATGGTGTCCTCCATTACGGGGTGAAACATGCTGTTGGGGACACTTGAGCTGACAGAGGCGGAAGGAAGTGGGGAAGGAAATAAATGCAAAATTGATCGTGGCCATTTATAGACTAAACGACCGAGCAGAATCATCCATCCTCTCAGTCAGACCTCCAGTGTCTTCCGCTGGAAGTGTGGAGGTGAGGGAAATAGCTACACCGCCGCACCCTTCATTTTCTGTTCACCTCTTTTCACCTTCAGGGTCCCCTTAGAGAGAAATGGAGAGGGAGGACAAGAAAGTGGGGGAAATGCAGAAGGGAAGGCAGGAAATGTAAAGCTCTGGAGACATGACCCGGTTTGTTTATTTTTCCTCTCTGCTGCCTGACAGATGGGAAGGGATAAGGAAGAGGGAGAGAAAGACGGAAACCAACCAGAAGGTCCCAGGCTGGCCATTTGAATTCTTTATTTCTCTCTCTCTGTGTCTCTGTCTCTTGACAAGTCAGGAAGGAGAAAAGTAAACGCATGTTCATGTGCCAAGATATCTCCTGTCACCACCATGACATTGTACAGCATTTAACATGGCAGTGTGGTTTGAAAAGGTCATCACTATGGTGACAAGGGGTCAAATGTTGTTTTGGAATTTGATGTGATCTTACTTTGTGTTTGTGTTCTTTTGAGGTACCATAAATGGCCTTGCAGAGGCCATTAAAGTCTTGTGTTCTGGCACTTGATTGGCTCATTGAGTTTTTAATTGTAGGGCGGCAAAACGTGACAGGACATTGACTAGTGTTTACGTTATAGAAGAAGTGCTGTTGCTAAAAGGTTAGTGAGGAAACATTCACTTAGAGACCGGTGGAAAGATTTCCAGATACTATTGCTGTACAACATAACAATATGTACAAGTGAACAGGTTATGGCTATGAGTCTCGCTAACAAAAATATGTTATTCCGATGTTTATGTTGCCCCCTTCCTCCACCGCCTTTGGGCCTTTGTATGATGCCTATTAGCCTTGGATATGAAACTGAGCTAATTTTGAATACTTATTAGAAGGAGTAGCACTGACACATGGGCTTAGGCTGGCATTGAGCATTGGTGTTTTACACAATCGTGTTGAGTTGATCAGTGTAGACAGGTCCCTTTGAACCCACCCCAGAGCATCGCTGTGTTCCTGACCTCCCCTCCTGTCTGTTTTGGCACCAACTGCTCTATTTTCCCAAGGAACCTCCTGGGATTTGAGGAAAGCGAAAATACGAGCGTTTAGTTGTGTTTGCAACCTGTTAAAAAGCTCTGCACTTCCAGAGGCTATGGGCTCGACATCGCAATCGTGTTCACTTGGCCTCAGGGCTACAGTAATGGAATCTCACCACGGCACACACTCTGCCTTCCTCCTGACAGCGTTTTGCATTGCACAACTCTTCTGCCGTGAGCAGAAGCCATGACAAACAGGAAGTTGAGAAATGGCTTTTTGTCTCTGCGAATGCTTCCCCGTACCCACCCTAACGCGCACTCTCTCACTTTTTACACCAGCACACACAATTCATTAGGATCTTTTTTGACGTCCGTCTCTGTCAAAGACATGGGCTCCTATCCACCGCGGTGCAAGCCTCTCAAACGTGTTCTTCTCTACCTGTGCAAACAGTCTTCTATCTAGGGAGCTCTCATTTCAAAGGGCTCTCAAAGCCCAGTCAAGCTGTAACCCAATTTACTAAACCACCTTCTTCCAAGTACACCGCAACACAGATCTATCTTTAAAGGATAGGCACAAACAGGCTCTATCACTCTGTAGCTGTGTTTTCTTTGCGAATCCGATGTTCCTTCTGCGTAACTCTCTAATGTCGACACAGCCGGTTAATGATCTCATAGCCGGATATCGATTGTTCAGCCTTTCATTGACGTTGTTCGGGAAGAGACACAAGAAGCCGGTAAATGAGTTCCCTTTATTAACTACTTATTGAAACAGGGAAGTTGCTTTCCCCTGTCCTCCTTCCTTTTTCTTGTCATGTACTCTGTAATATCTGTCGACCACTCGAAGATAAGAAGCTACTGTATGGGTGGTTCCTCTGACGAGGAGAGATCAGTACCACGACCCTCCAAGTACCAGGAGCCTGGAGTGGGAAGGGCGATGGTGATTTGCACGTCCTGACTCATGCGCCTCCTCCACACTCAAGCGCTCCCTCACGGTGGCAGGTGACTCAGTTAGCAGTTGCGTGCAAGCAAGTGGCGCTGGCCGTCTGCTGCGTCGCTTGAAGGTGAGAGTTTGAGGTAGTAAAGATAACAGGGGGATGGATGACTGGTGCTCAGCACCAGTCGACCAGAGAGTGACTCATCCTGAGGCCTGTTCCATAAAGGCTGCTCAAAAAAGCTAGACTTCAAGTCCCAAACCAGACTTGAATTAGCTTAACAAGTCAAGCGGGGCTAAAGCGGTTCCATAAAGGCCCATTTCAGCTCACACACTCTAAGAATAGGGTGCACTCTTAAGCAGCCCGAGAGGTAAAACATGGATCATACAATCCACCATGGCAAAAAGCAATGCACACGGCCACGTGACTTCTTCCAGAAAGAACGTTCCCTTTAAGCAGCTTCCCTCATCCACCACTTCATAAAATAAAATGACACGCCATGATTGACGTGAACGATAGGCTACGTAGGTCGAGGCCCTTTTTATAGACCTTTACTTCATTGGTAAAAAAAAAGACACTCTCTAAACACATTAAATTAAATGGACTTTTTTGACATTATTAATCAATACATTATCCAGTAGCCTAACTTTTTAACATGGTTTTTGTGTCGGGAAAATGAAGGAAAGATGTACCTTCAATGTTGTAGCCTAAGTATCTAAGTACTTAAGTCGATTTTCTAGAAATGTAGCCTACAAATTGAACTAATGAGAATGAGGAAATGAGAGTGTCTGTGGTAAATCCATCGTTTTCCTGTTGGGTCAGTGTTACAGAAAGGTCTGGTTAAGCAACAACACGGGCTAAGCCTGACAGCCTGCACCAGACCAGGCTAGTTTTGAAGCATAAGTTTCCATAGTAACTGAGTTCGAACTACGTTGAGCTGGCTTTATGGAACCGAATGAACTAGAAATGAGTCTGACTAACTGACATAAGCTTGGCTTATTCGGTAAACTCGCTTTATAGAACAGGCCTCTGGTGTGTTAACCCAGACTGGACTTGCGATGTGCTTTCGCTTACCGGCAGTGTAATGCCTTTTCCTCTGGTCTCTCTGTCCGTCCATCCCTCCCTCACTCTCTCTCCTCCTAAATCCCACTAGTCCAATCCCCATGCTCGTTATAAATGTCCTGGGTGTAGCTGGATTAGCGGTGGCATTGTTGATGTCTTAACCCTGTCCTTGCTGCAGGAGCTCCTCTCTGATGAGACAGGACCAGGGCCAGACAGACATCCTACATCAGCGCACTCTTCTCAAGTAATGAAGTCTCCAGACGTTGAATACTTCTGTTCTTTATTTCATGACTGGAGAGAGTCGACTGTTGAACTTGCTCAGCAACTCGCACAAGGCTTTGTACTTTTGTACAGGGAGGCAGACCTGAGCTGCCCGTGTTTCTGTGTGTTTTGATGGTCGTTCCCCCTGTGGCGCTTCTGTCTGGATAGTCTGCACACAACTTCCCCTCTCGCATTCACCTCACATAGTTCATTAACTGTTATCAGGCATCGCCTGTCTTTTAACATGCCTCTGCGGACACCTTTGCTAGCAGTGTATCTTCCTGGAAACAAGATAAACCTCCACCAAACCCTCCCTCTCTTTCTCTCTCTCTTTTTCTCTCTTTCTCTCTCTCTCTCTCTCTCTCTCTCTCTCTCTCTCTCTCTCTCTCTCTCTCTCTCTCTGCCCCAATCTCATTATTCTGCTCCCCTCTCATGTATATTCATGTCTCGCTAGTATTGCTGGAAAACCTTGTTCCGTGCTACAAGCCCAAATAAATAGCAGGAACAAGAAACTGTGTTTGCTGGTGGGCCATTAGCAGCCAGAAGAAAGCCATTCTGCCGTGGAGCCCCCTGTGGCCATGCTTGGATTTAAGAAGCTTGTTGTCTGCCGCTTTGAATTCACACCCGCGCTATAATCCAACGATTTGATATCCACCCAGTCCTCCCCCTCTGAGAACTAGGCTACTCCTCAATGGTAAATCTCGGTTTTCCTCCTGCTTTCGGTAGAGGAAGAAAAAGGAAGTAGGGGAATTCATAAATCAACTGAAAGACGGAAACCGCATCTTTCTCCCATTATATAGTCGAGGTAACAGAAAAATGTGTTGATTAAATTTGATTTCAAATAAACTGAAGTCTGGACTTGATAAGGGGGGTCCACGACGTGATGGAAGAAGTCTCGGTGCTTACTGATGGACATGGCCGGTACACAAGGTGGGGTCCAGCTTTCAAATGCAACTCCACCATTTTAGCAACAGCATTGCAACCGCCATCCTCCCTCTTTCTCAATCCCTTCCCGTCCCTCTGTTTCTCGTGTTCCCTTTTCTCCCCCGTCATGATCTCTCGTTCTTTCTTCACTTTGTTCACTCCATCTGCTTTTTGTCTCCTAACATCAGTGTAAGACTATCAACTGGATCTCCCGGCTCTCACACAGGCTCGTTATACCCCTCATTTCCTCCCCACCTGTCACACACACACACACACACACACACACACACTAGTCAGTCATTCTCAACCTCACTAAGCGACACTCATGGATACAGACAGACATAATTGCGTTCATAGCCAACACTTGGGTTTGATGTGAGTCATACATGTATCTCAGTCATGTGACTCGGGGACCTCACTGGTTCCAGGGTCAGTCCTCCCATCACCCAGCTCTGCAGCAGCATGTCCTTCTCACACATACACGCACACACACGCACGCACACACACACACACACACACACACACACACACACACACACACACACACACACACACACACACACACAGGGACAGCTGATGGATATACAATGTATTCTACAGATACAGTGTTTTGCACTGGCATTTCTTTGTCATGCCAAGGATGACTATTCATACAAATGCACATTGTCGTTTTATATTTTTTATACTGGATCCTGTTATTCGGAAGACATATTTGAATACCGTGTGCTGTCATACTCATTTCTCTCAGTCTTGATGAGATGTCATGGCAGTGGGGAGAGAAGGAGGAGTACAGCTCCAGACTGTAGACAGCTGTGGAGGAGGGGGAGCACAGAGACCTCCTTCTCTGTTATACCAATTACCACCACGAGATCTGCCAGTCAGAACGTATTCAGGGCAGGTTGTCTACACACACACACACACACACACACACAAATAGGTATACTGTAGGGGAAGTGTGCACTCTGAAATGCATGAGAATAATGTGTGTGTTTATGTTCGCCATTGTTTGTCTGTCTGCTTATCCCTCCTGAACCCTTCATCTTAGCCGTGGGGGATTTCTTGAGGGAGAGAACCGAAATCGAGGGCAGATTTAGCATATGCAGATTTCTTTCTGTCGAAAAACGAGGTAAGCTCAGACACATCTTGAGGTTATTTCTGGTTCTGGGAGGGGGGGGGGGGTTGTACATTGGTGTGTAAAGCAGAACAACAATAATAACTGGAAGAGCATTACTGTTTTTCATTACTGCTCACCCTTATCACCATTTCCCATTTGTCAATACATTTGGCTCAACCAAAAGAAACTGCATGCCTAGCGGTTTGTTTCCCCTCTCTATTCATGTGCATTGTTGTCTTACCACAGCTGTTTAGAGTGGCGGTTAATTTCACTTGTGGCTTGGGAAGAGAGGCGCCATCGCTAGAGTGGAGCAGGACTAATGTGTGTTTACTGAGACTCGCCAAACGCCAAAGAACACAGGCAGACATTATGTCCATGGAGATGAGTGGCCCTCCTGTGTTCCGTTGTGAGGGGCAGCATTTTCAGCAGGCTCTTCAGTGTGGTAAACCAGAGATCATCTTGTTTAAGTAGTGGGTTGAGCCGGAGGGTGTTTTTTTTTTTTTTGGTCAAGTGTAGGTGGCTGACGTGGTTTTAGATATATATGAAAATACATTTTATACGTGCTTGTTATAGAATATATTTCGTTGGATAATGCCTAGAGACAAATGAGCACAGCATGCAGCATTTTAAATGCCATTGTGAGATGAAGAATGAATATCTGACTAAGTCCCGGTACTGGTGAGAGGGCGCCAGTTCCCCCAGTGCATCGTGGGCCATGTTGACGCTGACAGATGGCGACTCGGTGGAGGCGTTGTGGTTGCGGTCACCGTCTGGCCGCCACCGTGGAGACTCCAGATGACAGCGTTCAGGTTGACTGACTTGTTTGACCTCATGTGGGGTCTGTCTGTGACAGGAGTTTAAACCCTCTTCTTGGTCTGGGATTCTGTTGTTTATGTATTTGAAATACTTCTAAATAAGGGTGAGAGAAATATGTACTTTCTCTGTCTGTTATTTATTTATTTTCATGGCAATTTTTTTTTGGGGGGTCTCATTTAAATGAATGTTTTTACTTTTATAAAGTTTTTGTCTTTTGCATTTTTCTCTGATTTCTCCTGCAGGTTTTAAATGTCAATTGCGACAACAACTGGTACGTGGCTGAACTAAATGGAAAAGAAGGCCTTGTCCCCAAGAATTACATCGAGCTGAAGCCACACAGGTGAGCCAACTTGCCATCCGTTCCACCCTACAAAGTCAAAACATCTCCAATCAATAAATCCTCTTGTTCAGGAAACCGAAGAACCCTAGCTTTAACAAATTAGCGGTTTCCCTAGAGGCTAAGAGGCTGTTTGTCCTTTTGGGTCCAGCTGGACGAGAAGGGAGGAAGTCCCCTTCATGACACTGCCACCTGCTCCTAGAGGCTCTCCCACAGGAAACCCCAGCCCCCTGAGCCAGTCAGACAGACCCCCATAACAACTCTGGAGACATCCATTAGCTTCAAAGCGCTTATCTGTGAGAGTTGGGTCAGCCTCAGTGAGCTTATGACTAATTAATCAGCCTTGGTCGGTCAGCCTTTTAAAAACTTGTCTTTTCAGGACCTAAGTTCTACGTTTTCACCTCACAAAACACCGCATAGTCCACATGATATCATCCAACCAGCGCTGCTGGTTGAAAGCCTGCCCTACCAACATTTTTAACCCGTTGTCACTGGGACCACATCAAAGAGCGTCCTTTCCCAGAGCAGGAAGGACTGTGGACAATAGGAGGATATCCACTTTATCTTTATGCAGAGTTACCCTCAGAGAAATCATAGCAGGCTTGGCTGTGTTCACCTCAGCGTTCCTCTCATAGCAGCGCTGGTACTCTACGTTAGTGTCAGTTACAAATAGTAGCATTAGCTAAATGCTAACGTTAGCTAAATGCTAACATTTTGTGTTGGTGGTATGTTGTTGGGGTCTCTGTGCCTCTAAACAAAACAATACCTGGGTAGACAGAGCATTTGTTTCTGACAGGGCTTTTTGTAAGGAACTACAGAACAGTATCAGTCTGTGTCGCTAAATACAGACATACTGTAAATTAGTTACCATGTCGACTTGCTCTGTTACATTAGAATGTTTGGTCTATGACCCTCTCTTTCAAAATTAACCCTCAGCATACACCTGACACAGTAACACCATTACCTTCCCTTTTGCAGTAATTAACTAGAAACAGAAGTTATTTGAAACTTTCCAATTATTTACAAATGTCCCAAGGCCGTTTTTAAGCAGTAATTGGGTTACAAAATCTGGGTCAACTGAGCGTTGAACAAGCTTTGCAGGTGCTTGTGGCACCCGTTTTGAAATGACGATTTGTGGCGTTGACAGTTGGTTCCACGGGAGAATTACGAGGGCCAAGGCGGAGGAGATACTCTCCAAGCAAAGATTTGACGGGGCCTTCCTCATTCGAGACAGCGAGAGCACTGCAGGAGACTTCTCCATTTCTGTCAGGTATGTCCATGTTGTCCTTACTGCAAAAGGGCAAACTGGAGACTTCACGCACACACACAGATTTCTTAACTTACATTATATATATTTTTAAGTACCCTATCCTGTATAAAAGAATCATATGAATTGTACCATTCATATCATATATGACAGCTGGTTTGTAATACAACTCCGCTAATCCCTGGTCTTTGTTGACCAACCTGTTGCTGTCCCAGTCTTTATGCAAAGTCTGTCTGGCGATGGCTATCAGATAAATTGCCTGTGTCATATTGGACACACCTGGGGCTATAGAGAGCCTTATCTCCTAGTGAAAACACTTTAGTCTGCGTCAAACTGCTTTTCTGTGGTTGCTACACAAAGAATTGCGGTCTGACACTTACCCCAAAAACTGCAGAGCTAATACGAACTCTTGGGAGGAAAAAATAACAGGGTTTCATTGTCAGCATATTATCCTCACTCCATTTCACAGCTTCAGGGCTGTCGGAAATCCTCGTTAGTAACGGAATCTCATGAAATATACAGCCCTCTCTTGCATTTTGATTGGGCCGAATCATAAACTCATGTTTCACAAGTGAGAGATGGCGGGTGGGGGGATGGGGAACTGGGACAGCAAAGCCTAAATCATTCATGGGCCTGGGAGGGGTGGGGACGGCGACACAGATGGCTGGGACGTCGAGCCCATGAAAGATAGGGTTCTTCACACCTTCACTCGAACACACAGTTTAGACATCTACGGCCAAATTAACCCGTCGAGTTGGGGGCCTAAGTGAAGTCGGATTTGAAATCCTTTCATGTACATGTTGGATCTCATCGGGTCACTGAGAAAGTCCCACAAAATGGAAACCCAATGCAGGCTAAGGGGCCCGTTGTTTGTCAGGAAAAGAAAACTATACATCTTTCACATCTGATAACAAATGAATACTATGTACATAACATTCTCAAATGAATTAACACAAATGTAATACTATTTGATCCTGAATCCTCATGAAATGCTATACTCTCTGCAGGTCGGGTAACGATGTCCAGCACTTTAAAGTCCTCCGTGATGGTGCCGGGAAGTATTTCTTGTGGGTGGTGAAGTTTAACTCTCTCAACGAACTGGTGGAGTATCACCGCACCTCCTCCGTGTCCCGTAGTCAAGTCATTTACCTCAAGGACATGAAGGCCGTCGCTGACACAGAGGTGGGAAAGGTTCCCACACGTGCTGTATCCAAACACACACATTCACTTCTCTGAACTGAACAAATGACGTAGCGAAACATGCATACTCAGGGTTCCCGCGGGGTCTTAAAAAGTCTAAAATTCTGAACTTTAAATTTAAGGCCTTAAAACATCTTAAAAACAGCCAGATTTTCATCCGAGGTCTTAAATTTCATTTAGTCAGGTCTAAAAAAGGTTTTACCCTCGTTCATTTCCAGAACCGCTGGCCGCAGAAAGTTATGAAAAAGTAGCAAAAAAGTATTGAGTTGCAGCCTACAAAGCGGAGCTCTACAAACAAAACCAGCAGAACGCTGCCCTCAGAACGTTGGTTCGGTGTGTTGTAGTTCTTTCTGGGGGATATTGGTGGTGGTATGTACACGGTGATAAAACTACAAATCCTGTTATAAATGCAATACCTGCCCGCAAAATACGTCTGCGCTTCCATAGAGTTTGTTCAAGTTTGGCTACGTGTGGAAAATGGGAAAGTGTACTTTCAACTAGACATGGCTAGATCACAGCGATTTCCGCTGTTGGTTACAAGCGGTACCCAGCTCCAGGTTCAAGGCTCGCTGCAAACTTTGCCCAAAAAATATTCAAAAATTACTAATCTGATTGTTTTATCTGTAAATTAAATTTATGCTTTTTCAATGACTGAATTCATTGAAATAAAATGTTTTTTTCAGAATTTCTTTGATTTACATTTACATTGTCATTTAGCAGACGCTCTTATCCAGAGCGACTTACAGTAAGTACAGGGACATTCCCCCGAGGCAAGTAGGGTGAAGTGCCTTGCCCAATGACACAACGTCAGATTACTAGCCCGATTCCCTAACCGCTCAGCCACCTGACTCCCTTGATTTGAATATTTTTTGGGGTAATGTGTCGTGTAGGTCTTAAATAAATAAAAAAAAAGCAAAGACGTAAAGCAAAAATGCTTTTTAAGACCTAGTGAGATGAAAAGACGAAACGAAAAATGTCTCGACGTGCACTTTGATACTGCAGAATGGCGTCCTCCTCTAACGCTCCACTCTCCGTGTCCATCCCGGCAGGTGTACGTTCAAGCGCTGTTTGACTTCGACCCCAAGGAGCCCGGGGAGCTGGGATTCCGGCGCGGTGACATCATCAAAGTCACGGAGAACACCGACGCCAACTGGTGGACAGGCATGTGCCACGGCCAGGTGGGCACCTTCCCCCGTAATTACGTCACGCCATACAACCAGAACACCTAATGGCTGATCCGCCTGCCGATGACGCCACAAGAAACGAGATACTGGAATGAGGGATGAGAAGGGGAGAGGGATGCTCACAGAGACTGAGGGGACTTCATGCACTGTTTTTTGGAGAGGGTCTCTTGACAGCAGGGTGGATTGTTTTAAAGTCAGTGACGTGGCTGGATGATGGCTTGGCGATTGCTGGCGTTGGCGCCCTTTTCTCACAATGCTACTTGGACCCCCTCTTCTCTGTTGCAGTTTTTTTTTACCGTCGCTTCGAAATAAAAAAGACATTTGAAAAGACGTTCTGACAAGGCCGAGTTCCAACAGTCCTTCAGTGTCAATGACCAAAGATTGGCATGGCGTTATTAATGATCTTGTTCTGGGATGTCTGAATTCATTATATTGACTTCATGTTTTTCTATTAATATGTTGATGACAGGCTTGTTTTGTTGGAAGTGGTTTTGCCTGTTTTTGTCCTTTGTGTTAATGTTGTTTTATTGGCTATGGGACCAGTTGTTTCATGGGAAATACTGTTTTTCAGTACTATTTTAGGAACACCACTGATTAAATGAATAGCATCTCTAAGCCTGTGTCTGCAATATTGCTCCTGAACACTGATTGCACATTCATTTTACATGGGGACTAGTTGTCTTCCAAATTTAAGAAAACAAGATCTACTAATACATTGTTTTTTTCATTTACTGTAAAAGACACTGTAAACATGTTTTCATTCCAAATATTGTTATAACTTAAGTTTTCACAGTTGTATCTTTCTTGTCGAATGTCATATTCCACAGATGCAGTTCTGCATGTGAAAAGTTATTGGTTTGCATGAAATATCTTTTTACACTATCAATGGTGGCCAGCTCTTTTGGTGAACTGTACATATTGCTGATTTTAGCTTTGAGGCAAAATCTTCTTAATTACGTCATATTTATTCAAATTATTTAGGGTCATGAAAGTAGTGATCTTGCTGCAAAAAGAAACACATGGTGGGTGTGAGAGGGTTCTTTCAGAATTTGTTTGACTACACTTTCAACTTTTTACTACAGTGAGGAATACTGTTGGTCATGTGCTTGCAGGGAATCTTTGATGGGGTGTGAAACTGGAAACCACAAATGGTACCTTTAAATATTCTGATCTGGAGGATGGCATTAAAGTCACCAGAAAAATACATCACATATCTCCCGTCCAGACTTTATGGAGACTTTTAAGTAAGGATTGATGACAAACCATCTCACCGCCGCAGCCTTTTCTGTCCTGTTTACAAAATGGGGTAAAATGAATGATAAAAAAAAAAGAGTTCAGTTGTAAAGTCAACTTTAAACTGTTTCCACCCCACCCCAGATGCACTTCAGTATGTTGAATATGGAATCAGTCTTAAGGGCTTCCTTTTCAAGACAAAAGGACATGGTCCACGGACTGTTGTTCAATGTGTTTGTTGTGTGAAGAGGTGAAGACAAAAATAATATATACTATATATTTAAATAATAAAATAATGAAAATAACAGAGGTCTTCAAACAAGTCCCCATCCTTTGCCTTTCATCTCTATTTTTGTTCAACCGTACATGGAACTTAAGTTCTTTATCTTAAAAAGGGATAAGAGTGCAATGTCCATGACTGATTTTTGGATCAATATTAAGACTTAAAATGAGTCATTGGCACCTGTAGGCCTATGCCTATTGTAAAGGATGCCTTCACTTTATAAGACACAAAAGAAACATTTTAACTGGACACAAAACTCTGCTCGGATGAAAAGTGGAGGCCTTGGGATTTTCTTAACTGGGTTTAACTTTGGTTTGTTGCCTTTTTCCCTTCCTCTCATAACTATATTAATCTAACTTAATGATATCATTACTGAGCGGCAACCGACACCCCAAGACAATGTAATTATTGTTTACATTTTGCTGGAATCTGATATGGTGTGTGTACAGCCTATGTGCATTAGGAATCTTGGTGTTCAGATGTCAAGGGAGTAGGCTGCGTGCTGTCCATGTCTGTCACAATTAATGATTTGCTTTGAAGTTGACACGGCATGTAGATAACAATGAAATAAAGTACCACAATCATATTAATCTTACCGTGTGTGTTTGAATGATTTCTTGTTCCCTGCCTATCTCTATCAGGGATGCAAATAGATATTCGTTATTAAGTACCTAATCTGGAATCTCTGGTGTTGGGTTTTGACCCTCACGTGAACTTTCCGGCTCCAACGCATGCAAAATCTAGCCTCCCACCGACTGCAAGGAAACAGAGGGGTCTTTGTGGATAAACTGCTCCAATTTCTAATCTGCAGGTTTTATCTGTGCCTGCCTCCGGTCGTGCAACTTCATATACTATGAATACTTAAATATCTCGTGTCAACTCATGACCCCAACTAGCCTATAACAGGTTGGGTTTAACTCAAAGGTGTGGTCTTAATGTTTCGTTTAATAATTTATTATAGAAGCATAAACTGTTCTAAGCTTTTAGCGCCATCTGCTGGCCGAGGCTCCCACTAGTAACATTTCAACATGGATGTTTACATTCTGTACAGTTCATTATATAGATAGATGGACAATTGTGGTCTGATATATTCACATTAGAAGCATTTTGGACACTAGAAATGACAGACTACATACTATTTTAACTTTTGTTGGCACAACAGACACAAAAACAGGTTGCCTCATGCTCATGCCTTCCCTCTCAATGTCACAGTACACACTGTCTTTATTATTTTCATGTTTGAAAGCAAACGTTTCACTTGATTGATGTCAAAACATAAATGTAGGTTAGGGGGGCGTGAGATTTGTTTTCATACCATGCGACCACGTCATTTTCATCAGAGTCATGAGGTGCTTCTGTACTTGAACAGTGTGAACATGGCGGATACGGAAGGGGAGTCGTTGGAGTCGTGGCTCAGTAAGTACATGCTAATAAACTTAATATCGATATAATTTAAAATAGTCCAACAGTTTGTCAGTATGCTAGTTTACTGCGGCTAATCTGTTGATGATAATGTTACGATTGTCATCAATAACCGTGTTTAATTGTCCCTGCATTTTCCAATATTGTTAGCCAGTTTAGATAACTAAGCCTTACCAACTAGCTTTCTAGCTAGCGCTAGCTAGCTTAGCTAGAGCTAGCTAGCTTAGCTAGAGCTAGCTAGCTTAGCTAGAGCTAGCTAGCTTAGCTAGAGCTAGCTAGCTTAGCTAGAGCTAGCTAGCTTAGCTAGCCGTGAACAGGGGGATACAGCTGACTAGTATATTTATTTTCAAATACATTAAAATAATATAAGATTATTTGTTATAGGTAGTTAAATATAGCTACATTATACGCAGCAAATATTGGCTAGTAAGGTCAACTCCAAGCTTTTTGCTTTGAGTTTAGTATTAAGCATATCAACAGTCCATCTGAGAGACACACCCCTTAGACAGTGAGACAAGTCAGTATTTGGGGAAAACAATAACAACCAGCTCTGCAAAACTATATCAATTTTACAGACAAAGCCACAAACCCTTCTAACAGACAGGAAGACTGGGAGTTCATCATAGGCTTCTGCGACCAAGTGAATAAGGAGTTGGAAGGGTATGAACAGACCATGGACATTTTATGTTCATGTTGTGCCGTGACGGCACAGCATGTTCCATGTATCAAACGTCAGTCAGCATGCTATTTCAGAGCTCTTATCATCCATGAGTCATCTTAATTCGATGGGGCTTTCTAAATTTGGGTCTTTAAGATGATTATTGTTGTGGACTGTAATTTTTTATCTTTGTTAAATGTTTGTTTCATGAATATTCCAGGCCACAGATCTCTGTGAGATTGTTGGCTCATAAGATTCAGTCCCCGCAGGAATGGGAGGCAATACAGGCTTTGACGGTAAGTAACCGCCCACAGAAAACATAACACTTCAAGAAGTAATTGTTTTGTGTGAAGATTCACATGAAGCCTATCTATCTCAACTATTGCAGGTACTTGAAGCTTGCATGAAGAACTGTGGCCGAAGGTTTCACAACGAAGTGGGAAAATTTCGTTTTTTGAACGAACTTATTAAAGTGGTGTCACCCAAAGTAAGTTAACATTACACTTCATGTTCTGCACCAAAGATCATTTCGATAGTTATGGGTCAGTTGTTATATCGTGTGTATAAATAGCCTGGTTTTCTCCTCCTAGTACCTAGGTGATCGAGTATCAGAAAGGGTCAAAATGAAAGTTATCGAGATTATCTTCAGTTGGACACATTCTCTACCCGATGAAGCTAAGATCAGTGAAGCTTACCAGATGCTCAAGAGACAGGGTAAGACATTCCATCTAAAACCCACCGTTCTCCATCAACGGTCAAAATCACCACAGTAGTCGCCGTCTTCTAACGAAGGACAACACTCTCAGGTGTCGTCGACGAGGACCCAGCGGTCCCGCCGGAAAAGACGTTGACGGCTTCGCCCCCGGCTCACCCTAAGAACCCAGTGTTTGAGAACGAGGAGAAGAGCAAGGTGAGAGGGAGGTCACGTGCGTGGAAGCCTTACAACCCCCAAAGTCACGGAAAGAGTTCCACGGAAAGAGGGTTTGCGCCACAGCTGGTCATGCCGTCGTTCCTTCCGTTAACAACGGCTGACACACGACGTCTCCCACGCCCCACACACTCTGATCCCATCATCAGGGGATGAGCAGGGACCGTGTGTTTGTTTCCCTGTAACTCCGGGGGATCTATGGCCCTATTTGTTTTCACAAGACCTGTTATCTCAGACTGGAAGGAAGGGCTGTGATTGGTTACGTGCCATGGGTAACATGAGGGGGAGGCTTTTTTTTTGACTGGCGATTGTGCTCCGTCCACAGCGACTGGCTGAGCTTCTGAAGAGTAAGAAACCAGAGGATTTGCAGGAAGCCAACCGCCTGATCAAGAACATGGTCAAGGAGGTGAGGGCCGGCTTACACTCGCAAAGAACCTGGTTTTGTTGTATAGCAGAGGCACAGGCCCACCTTCCCTCACACACACACACACACACACACACACACACAAATGTCAAATCCAAATCACGGACGACTTCAACAGTAGGTGTATTAAAACACTGTGTGAATTCCCCCTTTATGCATGCACCAGCCGTCAGCGATTCTTTGTGTTCAGAACAGCGTGCTGTGTAAATGCTGACTTGGCCCCGGCACCTGGGTTTTCTACGCGGGCGGGCGAAAGCGCGGCTGTCATTGTTGTTGTCGTCGTTTCAGGACGAGGTGAGGGCCCAGAGGGCCTCCAAGCGCAGCGGCACCCTGGAAGAGGTCAGCAACAGTGTCAAGCTGCTCCACGAGATGCTGAGCCACTTCAGCAGAGAGGAGTCCACCGACGGCGATAAGGAGCTCATCAGGGTCGGTCCACCAAAGTCTCAATCACCTCACTGGAATGACCTAATAATAATAATAACGCACTTTACATTTGAAACAAATCTCAAAGTGCTACAGTTAAGAGTATAACACAAGGTAAAACCTCAATATAAAATACAATTGGATCATTAAAACTCCTAAGATCTGCTAAAAAGGATGTGTCGATGTTTAGCATTTCCCGAGGCTGAGCACACGTCTCACAGTTCTACCATAGTGTTAATGACCTCAAGTTGAAAAGTACAGTGTGCAGAAATACTTATCCTGCAGTTAAAAATACAATTGATGCAGAACATAAGGAGGAAGTAATGCAATTGCCATAGGGTGATTCTCTGTCGATTTATTATTGGACCATTGTTATTTGTATGACATTAAAGGAGCTATACAGAGACTG
Source organism: Osmerus eperlanus (assembly GCF_963692335.1). Taxonomy (NCBI): domain Eukaryota; kingdom Metazoa; phylum Chordata; class Actinopteri; order Osmeriformes; family Osmeridae; genus Osmerus; species Osmerus eperlanus. The sequence goes on from NC_085039.1 coordinate 9,095,049, forward strand.
TGACAAACTCAGGCAGACCGTGTTTAAGCTCGCCACGGAGACCGAGGACAACGACAGCAGCTTGGGTGAGAACCCTAACTCTCCCTCGACGCCACTCGCCAAATCGATGGCTTCCCTCCTGGTCTGACCTCTGACCTCTTGTCCGAACCACTAGGAGACATCCTGCAGGCCAGCGATGACCTCTCTCGCGTCATCAACTCGTATCGGAAGATCGTGGAAGGGCAGAAGATCAACGGAGAGATGGAGCCTGTGGGACCTTCCTACTCACAATGTACGACATCCACAACCTTTTTTCCCCCACTTTACTTCTGTATATTTTCTCATCTTCCACTAGTGTACCATGTGTAGACTATTTTTAATGTAATATCAAGTGGAATTTGTCTCATCGAACCATACTTCATAAATTAATTTGCCTTCAAATATTCTCACACATTCTCTGTTCTCTCCTTTCCCTCCTCCTGGACAGGCACCAAAGATACCAGCCAATCGGAGATTCTGATTGACCTGGCGGGGCTGGACCTCCAGAGCCCCTCCCCTCCAGGGCTGACCCCCACAGTCCAGCACCCAGAGCCCAGTGTCTCCATCCCAGCCGACCTGCTCTACGGCTCTGCCTCCTCCCAGGCCTGTTGTCCTGCTCCCAGCGATGACCCTAGCCCCAGCAAACCCTCCACAGCCCTCTCCCTGCTAGATGAAGAGCTCATCTCTTTAGGTAACACCTAAAGACTCTTGCTCGAGTGGAGTGATTCGGAGCTGGTGACTGGTGTGAAAGGGTTTGTTTGCTTGTTTTGAAGGCCTTAATGACCCCGTTCCTGCTCTGAGTGGAGCAATGATAGAGACACCAAAAGATCCCGTCTTCAGTCAGCAATTGTCATCACAGGTAGGCATATACTTCAGTGTGTTTATATTTCAAAGAGGGGTTTTGATGAAATAACTGGGATGTTTTGCCAGACTAAATGGTTTTCTTCAAGTTATGTCTACATGGAGGCATGATGTCACCGTTTCCCACCCTCTCTGCCAGGCACCCCACATGGTTTTGGACCTCTTTGGCAGTACACCCATCACAGCTCCTGCCTTCTCCTCAGCACCACTAACCTCAGCAGCGTCCCCAAACACTTTGACGACAGCCTCTTCATCGGTCCCCTACCCACAATCCTCCGGCACTGTCTCTTTCCCCTTCGCCACCTCTGTGTTCCCTGCAGCCCCCTTGTCCGCGACGCCGGTGTCAACCTGCCCTGGCCCGATAAGCTACCCACAATCCTCCAGTGCTACCTCTTTCTCCTTTCCCGTTGGTTCTCTGTCTCCCTCCACCTCCCTCAGCCACAGCGGCCTGCAAGACCTGGCTATGCTGGACCTGGGAAACCCCAAGAGGTGAGGGTGCCTTTCATCTGTCTGTTTCCATGGAACTGACAATGTTTTATTGCTTTATTTATAGTGGTTGATGTATGATTTGTACAACTTTTTATTTATTTTTAAATAGAGTGTTTTGTCTCTTTATTTCTACAGCATGCCTGGTATGTTGGACCCTGATTGCTTGTTTGGGATAGGGGATGCTATGGGTGCGACCTCCAGCATGGGCAACGCACCGTCCAGATCTAGCCCTCTCCCCCTGGGCATAGCAGCACCTGGAGCCTCTCTCCCCCTGGGCATAGCAGCACCTGGAGCCTCTCTCCCCCTGGGCATAGCAGCACCTGGAGACTCTCTCCCCCTGGGCATAGCAGCACCTGGAGCCTCTCTCCCCCTGGGCATAGCAGCACCTGGAGCCTCTCTCCCCCTGGGCATAGCAGCACCTGGAGCCTCTCTCCCCCTGGGCATAGCAGCACCTGGAGCCTCCAGCCTGGCCACCACCAGGCCCCAGGCAGACGACAGCCCCCTGCTTCGCTCCCTGTCTCCTGTCATCCCTCTGGGCTTGGCCAGCCCAGGCGTGGCCCCGGAGATCTCCCTAGTCAACGTCCACGTTCCCCTGGACTCCATCAGGCCTAGTGAGTAGCGCTGACTGAGTATCCCGCACTGGATTTTGGGGGTATTGTAGTTTACAGAAATTGTAGCGTCAGCGAATGGCTAACGACTAATATTCTAGAACTGTTGACGTAAGCTTGGTTGATGGACAGTTTGTGCTCTCTCTCTCTCGGTTATCTGTGGTAACAAAGGCAAAGTGTGCCCTGTGACGGCGTACGATAAAGACGGCATCCGGGTTCTCCTCCACTTTGCTACCGACTGTCCCTCTGGCAGGCCTGATGTTCTGGTGATAGTGGTGTCCATGTTGAATACAGCCCCCCTGCCCATCAGCAACGTAGTCCTGCAGGCCGCCGTGCCTAAGGTAAAAGGCCTCGCACTCAACCTCCATAGTCTTGAAAAGTTTCCGGTGCACAAAAAATCATGTGGAAACGCCACAGTAATGCACTTAGCATAATCGACGTCGCCGCCATTTTCTCCCTCTCTACTGTCGTCAGTCGATGAAGGTGAGGCTGCAGCCGCCGTCGGGGACGGAGCTGGCGGCGTTCAGCCCCATCCTGCCCCCCGCCGCCATCACTCAGGTCATGCTGCTGGCCAATCCGCTGAAGGTATGCGAGTTGTGTCACACTGTCGCGGACCAAAGAGAGGACAGGAAGCTGTTTCGTGCTGCTTATAATTTGTCAGTTTTTTTGTTCGTTTTGTTTTTATATCGTGTTCGACATATTTTTATTATTTTTTTTCATCCATTGAATTAGTCATACTAGTTGCGTTCGCCCCTCACAACAAAGATTTGTGAAAGTGTATGCAGTGCTAACCACTCAAGGCAATGACTTGTGTGTGTGTGTGTGTGTTTCAGGAGAAGGTCCGAATGAGATACAAGCTGACGTTCACTCTGGGAGACCAGCAATGCACGGAAACAGGAGAGGTGGACCAGTTCCCCCCGGCCGAGAGATGGGGGGCTCTATAGCCCTCTGCCTCAACCACCAAAACAGTGCCAGGACAGTGTAGCCAGCAACACATGGTGCACACAGCTTGAGCATATGCTCTACTGAGACAGTATTTTCGGGGTGGTGGGGAGGTCACTGTATTTGTGAGTGTTTCATCCCAGTGAGTTACAAAATGCTGTTACTATTCATTATCATATGAATTCATATTATTTTATCATTTGTGTTCAGTTCAATTTTGTTGCAACTTACTCCCTCTAGTCAATCAACTCCATTGTCTGAGTTGTTACAGAATTATTGCACTTTAGAATTCCATACAGACTTACAATGTTTGGTTTCAGAATGACATACACTTGAAAAGCATTTATGTAACTTATCAACGTTCAAGCCGAGGTGAACAAACGTGACATAAGTGGGGGTCACTAGCTCATAGAAAACAGAGCATTGCTAACTTCACTACAATTCGGACTTTTTTTTATAGTTGGTTTCACAATCGGTTGGTGAAACTACTTGGGAGTCTTATTTATGTTACTTTTGAAAGTTATTTATCTTGTCATTCTACTATTATAGCCTTATTTGATTACAGATGGGATTCCTTTTATTTCTATCTTTTATTTCTATCATCCCACACGTAAGGAACTTGATAGCCTGCAGATCCGCAGTATTTATTTCAGTTTGAGTGATTGTCATGGATGTATTACTTAATTGTTTTTGAGAAGTAGTGTTAATCAGCTCTGCACGCAGTTTAGACATCGCAGTGTCTTGTTGAATTCCTCCCCCACATTCTCATCTGCTGACATTATCATCAACCGTTTTGCAGTCAAACTGGTTTCGCTGCGCAGTTCAAGCTATATTGAGGCTAAAGTCTAGCCGCTAGAGCAACAAACTTGTTCAATTAACAGCAGTGAAAACGGAGCTTACGCAAAAGAATGCCGTTTTAAAAAAGTTCTGTTTCTGCCTGAAAGAAACACAATTTCGTTTAATTTTTGAAATGGTATTCTTGGCAGTTTTATACAATTATGTTTAAATCGCTTTCCCCACCATTCTTTAAGTAGGCCTTAAGCTACTATGTGATTGTGTTGAATGCATTCTGTCGGAGCTTGTTACAATTAAGAATTCTTCAAACATCCTTAAACCAGGTTGTCATAAATTATTGCTGTATTTGTCAATAGAAATGAACCGATGAGCTCTATTGGTTAAGTTCATATTTTTAGACGTTCTCTGCATGAAGAATTAAAGTATTTATTTAAAAAAAAATATTTTGTGTTTGTATATGTGTTGTTGATTAACAATCTAAATGTGTGTGTGTGAGGCCGGTGGAATAGAAAATGCGTGGAATTAAAGCTGCCGCAATTGTACACAAACTGGCGCTCTTGTCCTGGCTGTCTGGTGGCATTGTGAGCGCACAGACGCAGCCACTGAGCGCTCATCAACCACATCCGACATGGCAGACGAGAAACCCAAGGTGAGGGATGGGACATGTTTATTTACAATATTTAGACAGGCCGTTCTCTGCGACATATAACGCATCTTATGCTGTGGCGATATGTCTCTTGGTCATGGAGAAAAAGCTTCATAACACAGACCTAACTTGCTTGGTTCACTAAAGATTTTGTTAGTTAGTTGGCTAGCAAGCTTGCGCTTCTACTTGGCAAGTGAGGCAGTTACAGTAGTTCCCAAACCGTTTTAGAAAATCTTTTGTAATTATGTGCACAGATGGGCTTACATTATTAACGTTAGCTAACTACTGGTAGCGTTAAGGTAGCGAGCTAGCCCGACTAGCTTAAAATACGCTACTGTAGTAGTGCAGATGCTACCTAGCTAGCCGTGACATCACAAAACCAAGGTAGCTTAAGTTTCTGACAAATATAACTCTACAGTTGGATATTTCGTACTCAAATGTGTTCAGCTAGAGAACCTCTTGCGTGTACTATACTATTATCCTGAAACGTCATGGATGGGTCTTCTGCATTTGGTGTTTTTCTGTACAGGAGGGAGTTAAGACTGAGAACAATGAGCACATCAACCTGAAGGTGGCAGGACAGGACGGTTCCGTGGTGCAGTTTAAGATCAAAAGACATACACCTCTCAACAAACTCATGAAGGCATATTGTGAAAGACAGGTAAGACACAGCATCAACTCATGTAGCCTAGGCTACTTCTCAACCTTGTAATCAGCCTAGATGTGGATTTCATGTTTTAGTCATTCAGTGAATTTTGTGAATGTAGAAATGTGAATTGAATGTCTATCCACAGGGACTGACGATTAGACACATACGGTTTAGATTTGATGGTCAACCCATTAATGAAACAGACACACCATCACAGGTAAGTGATACGTTTAATGTATAATGCCCCTCACCTTAGAGTCGTATCTGTTATAACAGATATACACTTAAATAATTGTACATGTCTCAGTCTTTTAATCCTTTTTTCCAAGATCCCAAATGAAAATCTAATCTAATGTAGCCTACATCTACTGCTCTTGTTCCTTGAAGCATATGTGACTGTATGCGGAGTAGACATATGTTTACTCCGCATACAGTCACCCATATCAGTTGCAAGTCTTGCTACAACTGTACATGTTCACTTTTGTTTTTACATTGCAGTTAGAAATGGAGGACGAAGACACAATCGATGTGTTCCAGCAACAAACAGGGGGATTTCCTCACTGAAGACTATTTCCTGGCTACAACCGCTACCTCCCTTATCCTTTCTTTGTTCACTTGGGAACAAATATGTATTTTCGTACTCCTCCCTGACTTATATTGTTGCCAGTCATTTTAATTTGAAAACTATTAATTATATGGGGAGTTAAGTTAATGAATGGAATATGAACTAAAAGCATTTTATGTTCATGAAAAAGTAATGCTTTTGGAAAGGTGTCTTTCAAATCTTTGTGCATTTTATTCCACAGGATTAACATGTGCTAGTCAGCAAACACCTGTTTCCCTCATGTTCACATGCATCTTCATCATGTTTTCCGAGATGGATTCTTGAACGTTTTATACTTTGTTGTGGAATGCTTGCTTGAAATCGGTTTTCAATAGATCAGTATTTTGATTTACTTAGTTAAGACTATGGGAAGTTATTGAATAAATAGATTCTTTTTTTAGAACATTTGTTTTTGTGTTTTTATGTAAGATGTTCACTGATGCGGCTCATAAATTGATGCTTTCTAACTCATTAGCTACATTTTACAATTAGTTTACAACATTTTGTGCATGCTCAACTAGATTTTCTAGTCGTTTCTCAAATGATGTTGGTTCAAGATGCTGCTTATCCCCTCAAACGCACTGTTTTTCTCGAAGCCGAAGGATCACAGGATATCAGATCTACCAAAGAGGGGTGGGACTTAGATGGCAGAAACGCCCTCCACGTTCATCTGTCGATTGATTAATTTTGCTTCCACCGGCTGCAGGGGTGAACGAGATGAGGTGGTGAGCTATTGGTACAGAACTAAACATTTATCAAATTTTAGTCAAACACCTCTAACGAGATTTTTTAGTAAAATGACGACGACAACCACGTTTCAAGGGATGGATCCTGGCTCTAAAAGCAGTTCCAGGTATAACGGTGTCTGCAATTTTCCATGTGTGCATGTGATTTTGAATCTTGTTTGCCATGCTAGCTAGCTAGTTGTCCAACGTTAGCTTTGTGTAACATTGAGGAAATCTACATAAAGGGTTTGCATTAATAACAATCAAGACAATACGTTGTTCCCCCTTGTGCTAAAACACTTTGTCGACAGCGTGCTAGTTTTCTGTTGCCAGGAATCGCAGGATGCTAACTTACCTAGCTAGCACGCTACCATTGATTGCCCCCTCCCTGCCTCCCTTTGTGGAACGTCGCTGACAGCCTGGCTGCTCTGCTGGCTAGCTAGCTAGACATGTATGTCTGCACCCAGACATTATTTAATAGTGTTCTGTGCTTGCCAACACTGACGTCTCTTTCGAGTGCTATGTTACAAGCATTATACACGGCATTAGTTACAACCCGCTTGCCAGCTATTCTTTTTTTTAAATAAAACTTCAGAGGTTTGCCATGCAGCATCATCAGCTAATTTAATGGTTGGGTGGGGCCCCTACGGATGTGAAGCTTGCTTGTGCTAGCCATCTCCATATGGCCAACTGCGAGCTGCCTTGGCATCTACTGTGCCAATAGACGTGCTTGAATATCTAAATTACCTATTCAAATGTTCCAATCAATTGTGCTCTGATTGGCAAAAGCCGGTTGATTGACTATATATCGTTCTTATAACAGTAGACTGATTGAGGGTGCGATTCCTAAACGGCAGCCCTATGACAGAGAGCTACAATGACATCCCTATTTTATGACCCGCTGACCACAGAAATAGCCTTTGTAGCTACCAGGGATGGGCAAAGATGCACCAAAATGAATGTTAAAATAAGTAACCAAATACCTTCATTTCAAGTGCATCCAAATGAACTACAAAATACACCAGCCACATCATGTATCAAAATAAAATACATTATTTTTGCGTTTTAAAAAGACTACAAGTACTTTTACAAGGCAGCATGAAAACACTTCCAAACCTTCCATCTATGGCCAATTTGATCTATCCCAAGAGGATGCAATAAATAATGAGTCATGCAATAAATCTGACATGCAATCAGTTAACAGACCAAATATTCGCTTATCTCTGTGATCACCAAGATGTTTGTTTTAAAGTAACCAATAGTTAACTGTTGGTGACGGCAATTCTTTGTTGTATTGGCCTCCTCATAATGTAAGAACGTGCCCATCATTGCATGCAGAATGAGTGGAGCCAGAGTTGAAATTATGAGTTGAGTAATATTTGTTATTTGGTATAACCCTGTAACATCCTGTTTTAAAAGGGGCATATAGTACACAACGTTACAGACCAAAGAAACTTCATCTGACAAGATTGTCTGACAACTGTTTATTGAGCCAGTTTTATGGAATAACTGTGACTAACTTGCCTCAGCAGGTAGATGAAATGTGGAGATTAATTATGAATGTTTATTTTTTCTCACTTTGTTCAGAGTCTTGCGTCCTCCAGGTGGAGCCTCTAACATCTCTTTTGGCGCAGAGGAGAAGCCCCCTGCTCGAAAAGACAAGATGGCCTCCAGCATCTTTGATGAACCAGAAGACCCCCATGCTCACCGAAGGAACAACCCACCTGGTAACTCACTCCAGCATGACCTCAGCAGCCTCGAGGCTACTAGCACTCCTGTTGCTGTGTAGCATTTGGTTAACTATGTCTTCCAGTTGTCAGTGTATTTGTATATCGCCTCCAATTCTGCCTCGGAATTGGTAAATGCAATCACCTTGCTGAGTCAATCAGAATTCTGCATAGTCACTCAGGTTTCCAAATGGCCAATTAAATCTCGGATCCATACTCATTAAATATTCCATTATTGGCTTTGCAGCATTGACAGTTCTCTTACTGAGACCCACGAGAGCTGGTTAGGGCTGTAAAATATTCCCAAACTTTCCAATTCATCTCATTCAAATCACTCAATAATAATTCCATGAATGCCACATCCTTATGGAACCAGTCCTCCTACACAGACGCCTTTAGTCATTATTATTGAAAGGACGATACTCATCCAGTGTGTGGGGCTCTTTATGAGGTCAGTGTTTCCTTTTATGATTTTTTTTTTTGCAGTGGGGGCAGGTCTGTCCAAAAAACAACCCCCCCCCCCCCCCCCCCCCACACCGAAACGAAAATGAAATGGTCTAATAGCTAATGTAATATTGCACATAGTTCCTCTAAAGCAATAAGATTAGGCTACCTAAAGACACCCCTTCCACTCATAAAGTATGTTCATTTTGGCAGCATAAATGCTGCCAATTTATAATAATTATTAACAGTAGCCTAGCCCAGTGGTTCCCAACCCTCGTCCTCAGGGCAACCCTGTCTTGCATGTTTTAGATGTTTCCCTGCTCCAACACGCATGATTCAAATGAGTGGTCATAAGCAGGCTTCTGCAGAGCTGGATAACGACCCATTCATTTGAATCAGGTGTGCCCTGAGGACCAGGGTTGGGAACCACTGGCCTAGCCTGTCAATTAAGGTAGGCCACTCTAAAGCACGGGTACATAACAATAAAGCCACTATTAATTACATTATCTGAATGCATTGTAACTACGTCAGAATAATAATGCACCTAAAATACTAAACGTGAGCAAGGGCATTCAGCAATCACTATCAAATCAACAGCCTTGTGTAATTTAGCTAGCAGGTGAAGAATACAAACAACGAAAATCACCAGTTAATTTAAATTTGCAAGAACTATAGACTAATACAATAACGGGCTTAAATGAACTGAAAACGTAAGTTAAACGACTTACAGTTCTCAAGGACGCACAGTGGCGCGCGTGCCCGCTCGCGGTGTGAAGCGCGTGTCCGAGCTATTCTACGACATGCACTCCAACAATCACTGCTGATAGACGGCCTTTTGTACAGCCCTATTTCTGATACCGTAAAGTAAATCAACAGAGGTAACACTGGAGGTATTCTAATGCGAGAGTACATGTTGACACTGTGTCGTGGAAGTTTTTGAGAGAATCAATCGTTTAAGCTGAAGTCGGGTGAAGTACAGAGTTAATGTTTATTTGACGTAGATTTGAACATAATAACATTATCAACATAACATCATCGACACACAAACATAAGACAATAACACAAAGACAATTCTATACAGCTCTATCTAGCATTCTAGAATGGAACCGGGAGAATCCAGCCCACCAGCACTACCCAGCTGATGGCCCTGAACCCCCAGAACATTCTTCAACAGACCATTTTATAGATACGACAGTTCTCAAAAGTCATTGGTCCATCCTACAGACATGCAGCTATACCAAATCTCTTCTGTCATTGGTTAAATCCTTAGAACAATACAGTTGAATCCACATTGTCTTCAGACCAACTGTCTCTTCCCCCCAGGTGACAAGAACTCTCTCAGGTCACCCAGACTTCCCGTCTCTTAGACTTCACGTCTCCTAGTTAGGTGTCATAAAACTGCAAATGGCATCTCTACCAAATGGAGTTGAATCAACATTCATTGTATCAAGCTTCTTAACCAACTGTAAACTTCTCCTAAAACACATTCATTGTACATAGGCCCAAAATTTCTTTCACATTCCCACACTTTCTTTTTGTACAATTAATGTCAACCAACAGTAGTAAACAGTTCTTTAAAAACAAAAAAATCTAGCTTCAATACAATTCCTAATGAGGATACAAAATGTCAGTGTAGTAGTCGTCTCTTGTTGCGTGTGCGCATGTGTTAGGCAATTACCCTTCCGTAGTATCAATTTTGAAACTGCAATTCCTTCGCTCGCACATACCCGCCACCGTCGCTGCTGATTCTGTCTGTAAACTGTGACAAATGCCGTTGCCGTTCTTCCTGTCTTTCAGGACACTCACGAAACCACAGCCTTGATCTTTCCGATCCAAGCGCTGTCTTTCTGGCAATTTTTGCAGACATTATTCAACAGACGGCGGACTAGCACATTCGGAAGAAAAAATTATGTGTATTTTTATGGATTAGTTCTTTTCTTATCTTATACTCCTCGTTGTTTCAAACAAACATTTAACACAAAAGACAAACTTATACAATTTCCTCACATTTTCTTTAACTTCTCTTTCCTCACATAAAAGAGAAGTCAGGATTCAAATTCTACATAGAAAACTCCACATCAAATTAGCCGTTTACACATACATCCAAATCCTGGTCGGCAATCTGCAACTCGCCCATTTGGTTAGGATTTATTAACAAATGTTTGCCATGCATTTGTCTACCACCAGACTTAGAATTAATCATAACACACACATCTCAGTAGCAATAAACTCATGCAGAACTCGTAACCCCTAATGGGACTCAATATCCTTTGTACGACTTCAACGCAACGGGCCTCGAACCCTTTAACATGTATTAGTATACTAGGTAATTACATGACTTCAATAGATAGCTCATACAATTCCAAAATATCGCAATAACATGTATTTGTGAGAAAGAAAAAAAATCGGTAACTAGATATGACAATTTCAACCAATCCATTTACAGATCAGGATCCACTGTGAGTTTCGAGAACATTCCACATTACCCATACACTCATCCACACACCCATGGATGGACAACCATATGCACTATGCATATGACAACAGGCGCAGCAACAAATAAACTGGCCATCTGCATCTGCATTTGAACTACACAAAGACTAAACACAGACCACAACTGCATCTTTGAACTACACAAAGAGTAAACACAGACCACAACTGCATCTTTGAACTACTCAAAGACTAAACACAGAGGATTTACAGTAGGAATGTAACAATATCACAGATAGAATTGCACATCTATTTATCGGACAAAAATTGTACCATTCAAACAAAACCCAATCAAATTCAACAATAACTTTAACCTCACCATAACTTCGCTCAAAGTAATCGATCTCAGTAACTCACCACTTTCCCCTGTTCAAAATGCTGCATCGAACCACCTGACCCTGAGGAAGAATCCCGTTCTTGCCACTCACGAGTCCAGGTCAGATCTCAATGAACATCCTAGTGCCCCCTCCACACTGGCATTGTCCGTTTGCACACCAAAGGCCAAGGATGTTAGGGGACATTTCCTACGAGGCCCCTTTGTACTTTAGAGAATGCTCCACGATGCCCTCTGAGTGAGTAGTGTTACATTAATACACTTGTTTTGCTGAATACTTACAAAGCCCTAATGAACAATGGCATTGTAGCCTACTAAAAATGAAAGTTCATTGGAAAACAATAACTTGTCCTGGCCTCTTCTCATAACCTCTCATCAATGGACATTCATTTCCGTTGACGTATCTCACATCCTGGCTGAAGGGAGTATGATTCGTATGGGATTTGAGGGGGTTTTTACAAGCCCGTCATGTTATTTATATTGGGGGAGTGAGCTTTGGCTGCAGAAATGCATTTGTTTAGCTGAAATCCCCTAATCTTGCTTTCACTTTTGGTTGTGCTCATTCACTGGATTGGATCCATCTCTAGAGCATTTCATCATGGACTTGTTATGGGGAACACCACTGTAATTCTGAGATTTTTTTGTATCCACTGCTTTTGGATGCTTATAACGATTTTAGTCGTTAACAGGCTTGTCGTAAGAAAGGAGAGGTCCCTTTCAACCCCACCTTGTATGTAATGCCTTTTATACATCTGTCCTAGATGACATGTCACAAATTGGTGTGTTCATGCCTTGAGGGGATTTTTGCATCTGTGGCATAATTGAACAGCCTTAACCTTTTTGTTTTATGTCACAACACATTTCAAAACTAACACTTTCTGACCCTCGATGGCCCCCTTGATGCACTCCTTCTGCTTTTATATGCTGCTCCACAGCTTACAACTTTGTTGTGTGTACACCAATTGCGTATTTTCAACTCGAATGATGATTTCACAGTGGTGGAACACTGCTCCTGAGCAAATGGGAATCCCAACCCTAAAAGTCTGTTCCATCTGCTCTCAGGTGGGAAGCCTACCGGAGTGCTCTGCGGGGAACCCTCGGCCCCTCTGAGGAGAGGTGGAGGCCAACCCTCCAACAGCAGCTCTGGAGAGGCACCTGCCGGGGTGAGATGACCTCTAAGCATCAGCCCTTCTGATAGGTGGGAGTGTGTAGGCCAAGGAATTGTGATTGGTTGCCAGGTTGTGACGACTGCCGTCTTCTCCATTCCCTTCTCTTTAGGACGATGACAATGACGTTGGCAGTGCTGGTAAGGGTAAACTAATGCTTGTGATGTGGTGTTTTTGTTTGATGTTTCGTTTTAAAGCGAATTTGTGTTGCTTTTGTCACTCAAGGGTTTCCGTAGATGTATGCGTGTGTGTGTTACAATAGGTCAGAATAAACACTGTCAATTGAGTGTAGCGTTTATTCTCGCTCAGGTGTGTGTGTTTAGGGTGTGTGTGTTTACCTGTCTTCCCTCGCTCCCCTCCGATAGACGTCTGCGTGGAGGCGGAGCCGGCTCCAGAGCAGAGGGACGAAGCGCCCCCGTCCTCAGGGGCACAGCCCGGGGCAGCACAGCCCACAGCAGCAGGGCTCCCCTCGGGTCGCAGGAACCCCCCCGGGGGCAAGTCTAGCCTCATCCTGGGCTGAACCCTCCGCCGCCAGCCACCCCCACCCACCCATCCACCCCCCTGAACTCCTCTGCCATACGGTTTCTCTCCCACCCCTGCCCCTCAAGTGAAGATCTCCTCGACTTCCATCTCCGGGTCCTGGGATTCTGTCAGATTGTCCACATTCCTTCCCTTTGTCAACTCCATTCTTTTTCTAGTCCCTTTTTTAATTTTTCTAAAGAGTTTTTTGACAGAAGCACTTTATGTATCCGATTCAAGCCAGACCCTGCGGTGTGTCGGGCCTGCTGGAGAAGGCATGAGGTTTACGTTTGTCTCACTTCACCCACCCCTTTCCGGTCCGGTGTAACGGCACAAGCTCTCGGAACGATCGGTGTCTAACCATGCTAAATAAAAGATGGATATGATGTAAGCTGTCGCTTTCGCACAGTGTTCATTGTCTGCCAATCTGCATGCACGTCTGGTGGGATGGAAAAAGGCGTTTGTGGAAGGACTCGTTTTGGTTTGATTTATGGTTATGCTGGACTAAATTGTTGCATTGTGTTCATTGGTGGGTACATGATGTGGTGTTGCATGATGTCCATACATATCTGAGAAACAGTATTTTGTCCACAGGAGGAGCTAAGCTGTTAAAACAAATCACACTGTCAACAAGTGGCCTATTGTCATGAAATTGCATTTTATTTAATTTTGTATTGTATGTAGCAGTCCCTACATATTCGTGTTGTATTTGAGTGCTGGGTGTGTGTAAAAGTAAAAAAAAAACAAAAAAAAAAAACTAGAATGCCTGTTTGTATGACAGTCATATCTGGCAAAATGAAAAAACAATCGTTCTGTCAGTTAGACAATTACCTGTCAACTACATTTCTAATGAACATCAATTAACGTGTTTGGTTTTGCACACGAAGAAAACAGGAGTTCTTCCTTGCTGTTGGTGTTTCACAGGTGTGCAGTGAAGTTCAAAAGCGAGAAAGGGAAAATAACAGCAGAGTGCATGTGAATTGAATTGGGAGCGGGATACGCATAAGATGAACATCGTATTAAATAGGCAGGGTAGGTCACGACGCACTGTTTTTACAGTTGGATTCGTGCATTCTGCAAATCACTGTTACGGGGATTTAAAAAGATTTGGCACTAATGAAATGGCATTAAAGTCACTTGATCATCCACAATGGTGCGTACGTGTCACGTACGTACGTGGTAGGTCATTTTAGTAGGCTGTTCAAGTCTTAATTGGTACATGATCACGGTCGAAAACAGAAAGGGATTTCTTGATAGCGCATTCGGCTACTCAATGAACAAGAGGGAGCATTTATATTGAAACTTTAACGATTAATATGACCTATGCTGTTGTGTGTAGGCAAGAGCCGCGAGCTAAAAAGCATTTCTGGCGTGTCGAAACAAGGGAATGTGCTTGGAGTTGCTCATAACGAAACTGAAATTGTGAAGACGTATAAGTTCCTTAGCAAGGACGCCGATCAGTGTGGTTACAGCAATCCACCCGAAGAGCTGAAGTCTACTGCTTGTAAGTTATTTTTATTCAATTTCACCGTTTGTTTTCCTTGAACCCACCTTTGTCAGTGAACTTTCCACTTCTGACTTGCTGATATTAGCCTACTTCCCGGTGAAGGTGTCAATCGTAGGCCTTTGTCATTTATATAACTAATAATGTATTGTTTTAAATTGTCCGGGATTTTGCCTCGTCGGATAGTTGTTTCTCTGGGTCTTTCACAAACTATTAAGCCCTTACAAGTTTTGGAATAGGTATCTCCCTTACGTTCCACCTTCTTGCGCGAGCTCGTGTATTGCTTGTGCTGGTCGTGTATTGCGGCAGCACTGTCTGACAGGTTATTTCAGCAATGTGTGACCAATTTGCCCAAGCTCCGATGTGCGCAACTCTGGTCACTAATAAAACGAATCAACACGAAGGCAGATATTCTGTTTGGGGACACCGTTTGAGTCTACCCTTCTACTTGACAATTTAAATTGCACAAAGGCGAAATGCAAACATTTTCTGCATGCTTTCCTTTGTAGTCTATCACTATGTCCAAACCCCTCATTTGCATGATTTTGCAGACTTTATAAATGTTTTTCATTAAATTCTCTGACTTTGCAGACTTTCGCATGTATAGTAGCTAGTAGCCTATGTTTTAATGTCATCGCATTGCTTTTCATTGCAAAACTTCATCACCAACATGAAAAAGGGTCACTTTGTGGTCACTATATTTGAACTGTCCAGCCAGTATATCAAGGACATCTGTGAGACATGTTCTTCACTCATGGTGACCACTCTGTCGTGGGGAATTCACATGATCCGAGCTCGTGCTAATAAACAAAGTCAACTCTCGTCAGTGTTGTGCATCTCTTTCCGGCCTCCGCCTGACCATCCTATCACATATATATCAATTTCCCCAGAAATTGTACCCTCTCTAATTTGTATTGCATTTATAGAACAAATTAAAATGTTTACCAGTCAGAAAGGTTGAATTGACATAATTAATGTACCATCATTTAAAGCAATAGCTTTCTGTGTTCTGCAGAGTTTTTCATGATTTTGTTTTATCTTGTAATAAACTTGTCATTTTAATTTAATCTCACAGGAATGAGATCATGGCTTCAGTTGTCTACTGCTTGCTGTTGACTTGCTTGATTTCTTCTTCCAAGTCTGTCGAAGGTAACTGTCGACTTGTCACTACTCCTCATAGGTGTAATCTTGTTCCCTTAATACAGTTGAACCTCTCTTAATTAATTGTGTTGTGAAATACGATTCTAGAATTTCTCTCTCTGGATTGCCCTACTGAACACCATGGAGTTTATGGCCAGAGGTCACTGGTGAAGTGCATAGCCAAAGCAAATATGGGGGAAATTACCACTATCAAACATGTTACATGGAAGAAAGGGGCTGAGAGAGTGCTGATGGTCACTGCAGGAAAATTGGAAATGGAAAAAGATGGCTTTCAATTTGCTGATCCAGACTGGAAGGTGAATATGAACACAAGCCTGTTGTTGACAAACACCAAGATGTCTGACATGGGAGAGTATGAATGCATGGTGTGGACAGACGTCGGCCATAAAACAGCCAAAACCCACCTCAGTGTCACAGGTGAGAATCCTTATACCTTCACTATTCTTAACCATAGGAGATCTTTGAAATGTAAAGTTTAGCTGAAATCGGAATCGTATAGTTATTGCATGTTCAGGGGTATTTAGATCATTTTCAAGTTGTTAACTTTTGGTTTCAGTATGCGGTATTATTCCAAAAATGGTTTACTGTGTTTGATTGTAGATTGAGGTCAATCATTTGTTGAGGTTCCAATATGGCATAAGCAGGTAGTGAAGTGACTCCATGTTCGGTGATGAGTGCTTCATAGAGCAGATGTTTTATGTCTGTATTTGTTGGTTTCTTTGTAGCTAAATATCAAACCCCGACCATGAACTCCATCCAGGGGGAGAACATCAAGGACAACACGGATGTCACCCTGTTCTGTAACGCAACGGGGGGAGACCAAATAGGTTCTATTCAGTGGTTTGATGAATTTGGTACAAACTGGACGCCAAACTCCGAGCTGGTCGGCAGTAAGACCGAAAATGGATTGTTCAACCTCTCCAGTCGTTTGGTTTTGAAGGACCCTTCATCTAATTACACATGTTTGGTGTTCAACGCCAGAGGTGTTCAGGAAGGAAAGGCCAGTCTCAGTCTACAGTTAATGAGTATGAGTAAGTTCTTATCTTTATTTCTGGGTACTGTCACGTGTCTTGTATGTGTACGACTGTTTCTGCAGACTTCCCTTATGCTGAGCCTTTACCCAGCTACTGTCAATAACGTCTACCAACATTTCAGGTTTACTGCCAGTTTGATTGGCATAATCACATTTAATTATTGTGCTGTTTTCTTTCAGGTCATGCAGATAACAGTATAATCTCGACCCAATAATAGTCAGCGTAGCACTGTTGCAGTAGAAAAACAATCATACAGAGACAACAAATTTTGTCTTGATCTTAGTTATGGCAACAACATGACATTGTATCGGACTGCAGATCTTCCGAAACATCCTGACTTTGAGATAGGACTAGCTAAAAACATTCATCGTGTATTTTCATGCTCTCTGGTATGAAGATTCAGATTAAACCAAAGGCATGTTGATTGAGAATCTTGTTGTTTCCCTCTTGGTAGTCATGTGAGTTGTTTTATCTGCTGAGCTGGCTTTAGAGGACTGCAGTCAGCCACTGCTCACCAGGCATGCATTGTTGCATTGAGTCATCAAATTGACCAAAACAAACACAATTGTTCATGTAGGCTCATCTCTTTTAAGATTGACTTGCTTCCAAGCGAGCACAAAATGTCCTTTCCTTGACCTGAAACTTCTATGACTCTTTTAATGGCCGTTAACTGTGCTTAAAGACCTCCAAAAACGGCATAAGGAGCTGACCAGTCTGACTCATGCAGATTTGCACGACTGCATGTTGAGTAATTGCATATTTATGTCATTGTAAGTATTGAGCAAACCAAGTTTCAGTTTAAAATCTCATCTGATACAAAAAATGTGAATACATTTTCTTATCATGACTGATGATAGTGATGAATGCAATCTGTGGTTCATCAAACCAGGATGTGGAGTCTGTTTACTTGCTTTGGTATTTGCTACATTGTCTGATCTTTCAAAAACCTGTCAGCCACTTCTGCTTTTTAGTCTCATTGCCTGGGGTGATGTTGTTCCTCTTATTAAGGTACAACATAGACTTAAGGCTTCTAGAGCAGGTTCATGTTTTACCTTTGGAGGAAAGGTTACAAAACTAGAATGACGTCATGTATGATATTATAACCATGTTCTCCTAACCAACTCCGCTGTTGCCTTGAGCGAGGATGGACTTTCACAAGGTCAAAACAGGTCCAAAAATCAAAGGTCCATTTTGCTGCAGAGAGTGTTCTGTAATGATGTTGTGTTTGTCTGTATGCGGCACCGCGGCTAAGCTGATAGTGACATGATACCTACAGTCACTGATAAGAACTGAATGTACTTAACCTACTGATGTGATAGGAACAACATCTATAAAATAATATAATAATGAAACCGATTATGTCTGATTTTGCAGGTGGCAGAGATGATCAGACCTCGGGAGACCTTCACGCCAGATACGTAGCTCCGCTCGTGATCATTGGATCACTGATCGTCGGACTGCTGGTTACAGTCCTGATATGTAGAAGACGCTCTAGGAGTAAGTACAGTCAGTAGTCCTGCTTAACCCTGCAGACCCAGCTAGGAGACAGTGAATTAATGTTGGTTACTTCTTTTAAGTAACTCAAACCACAATTAAGCTTGACTAGCTATGATTTACTTGAGAGCTTATGATCAAAGTTCAGCACAGCAGGAGGTTGTTAAACTGGTTGAACAACGCTACGTTTTGGCAGTCAGCCACCTCATTTTTGGTAGTCAGCCATTTGGCTGAGCAGTGGGGAATTTGCCAGCACAACTAGTTTTATAACAACATTAGCTCGCACGGATCTGTCATGTGATTGCGCATAAACAGACATATAAACTTAGATTTCTTTTGTCTCAGTTAAGAAAATAGATTATAAAAGGTATGTTATTACAGACATATAAACTTAGATTTCTTTTGTCTCAGTTAAGAAAATAGATTATAAAAGGTCTGTTATTTTTTTCTGACAGAGGCTCGACGGCCCTCCGCAGCACCTTTAATGAGTATGCCCTTTGAATATTCTAATAGTGTTAAGATTTATGACTTTTCTTACTATTACACTTCTACTTCTTTGGTTTTTATTTGGCTCTTGTTCCACAGGGCATTTCACGAATGACAACACACATTTGCATTTGAAAAATTAAAACCACTTCAAAATCCCACACAGGAAAACTTGGTTAAAAATGGTATGATAAATGATATAACTGAAAACAGGGGATAAAGGATGAGCCTTTATCCCCTGTTTTCAGTTATATCATTTGAAATGGTGAGAGTGTAACCAAGGCCACTAACCTTCCCCATCGGTTCTCTCCTCAACCTCAAGCCTGGTCTCAAATCCCTATGTATCTGACTGTACTGTGGGCTTAAGCATAAATGGCTCAGGGACCTCTTCTCAAACAACTGATCTCCTCAGTGTCTGCTCTAACACAGTTCAATGCTTTATAGGTGGTGACATCCTGTGACATATGACAAACTTAGAAGTATTGTCAATTGATTTTTGTGTCATTGTAGGTGACGGACACCATCCAGTGACAACAGAAGAATATGTTGACCCTTAGGCTCCAGGTACTGACAATTTGTCATGTTTACCATGTACTCTCTCTGTACTCTTACATCTCTCTCTTTATGTGTTTGGGAGGGGGAAGTGGGCATATGTATATGCACACTTAGTTTGCATAGCTTGAAATAAAGGTGCTAATGGCATTAAATATACATGTAGACCAGTTAGGCTCTACCACTAGGTCAGTGAGGGGAAGTGGCTTACAACAAACCAGCATCATTTATTTCTCAAACCACACAAACATCTCTAAAACAAATTGTTCATGCTCCCTTTAGTGAGCTGCAATCTACAAGAAGGCACTCTCTATAGAATTCATGATTATTATTTTTTTTCGGTGCGCTAAATGCAAGATGCAGGTTTCTGTAAAAAGAAAAGCAACATAATGGTAGCCATACATTTTGAGTCACACCTTTTTCTAAGTACCTTGACTTACTGTATATTATTAAATCCTGGAGTCCTTGTATAATGTCATGATTGCATGTACTAATTCTTATACATGTGGCTGTAAATGGGTATCATCATCATGGTGATTGATTTAGTGGACCATGTTTTGTTAATTCTGAGCATGGTCCACATGCTAATTTGAAAAAGGAAACAATATCTTTCTCACTCTCTCTCTCTCTCTCTCTCTCTGTCTCTGTCTCTGTCTCTGTCTCTGTCTCTGTCTCTGTCTCTCTGTCTCTCTCAAAAGTGTCTCACAAAAGTATCTACTTTCATGTTGCACTGTAAAGTCAGTCGTTGTAATCATAACTTCTGTACCACTGTGATCTTTGTAGCTGCAAACATTATGTATAGGAATGTTATACTGGCTGAACATGATGCTCTTTCACTTCTGTCAGTTTAAGAGGAAACTGCGGCTGAGAATATATGTAAATGTACACTGTTATCGATCTGTTGTGTCTGTGTTTTGTACCGTACATGTGTGATTGTTTATACTATGATTTTGGATGCACTGTATTTCCACTTTTTACACTGTATTTCATTTGCCCTTGTCTTCCCTTTGTACTTTTCATTGATAATTATATGTGAAATAATTGTGTCTTTACTACATTGTCAGTAGGCCTAAATCAGGTGTAGTGGACATAACAATGCAATTGCAGCTAATCAGCTAGTGTATTAAGAAAGCTTTACCCCTCCAGCTAAAACCCTAACACCATGACATAATAAGTGAAGACTTATGCCAGTGAAGTAGAAGTCTTTTCATACTTCATACCGAGGCTAAATACCAAAAACAGCAGCAAAACTGTCCAGTAGGTGGCGACCTCCCCATGGTTCTTAATCAACAGGAGTCAAAACTTGGAGTAACCCAAATTTTTGTTTTAATATTTGCAAACAATAATCTGATGGCATTTCATTGCTTATAAATTCATGTTTTTAGACATTGTAAACGTAATTGTTTTACAAAGCGTGACTGCAAAGAATTACTTAATAAAAAATATATAAATATATCCCTTGAATAGTCATTCAGAAATAATTTGATTATTTCTACATGTTGTAATTTTACTAAAAGGTTCTAAACTTATTTCACCAGACATTGTAATACCTCCTGATCCTTCAAGACTTCATTCTGTTCTTGATGAGGTTCACCTTTCTACTGTTGAACCGTTAGCAAAGGGTATACATACAAATGTATGTAAATATTATAAACTCGCATAAGGCACTCATCACATGTCAAGTGAATTAGTCAGAGATACAGAATGAGAATTGACAGTATTGTTACTTGACCTGCTTTCTGGTTCATCTTCTCTTCCACTCTACATTATATTGCTTTCTTATCTTTATCTTAACACAACTTGACAGGATCTCCTTACACAGTCTGACAGAGTGAGCAACGTTGTTAGACTTTATTTCTCAAAGACTAAACCTTTACCACAATAATATAAAGCATTATGATAGGAATTTCAGTACTAGACTCAACTCAGTTATCTTGAACCAAACTATTATCTTTCTGTTTTTAATTTGAACTTGAACTTTTCATTGAAACCAAATCTCCCATTTAAAATGCATAGCCTACCTTGATCACGTTGTCTGATTTCATATTTACTTTGCATTTCTTTTTGTAAATATTAGTTTAAAACCATTTGGTAAAAAAATAAAATCTGATTATTGCAATTGAACAATTACATTATAATTTTCCTTGATTTACAATAAAGCAAAATCAAGTAGGTGCTCCGTTAAATTGACACTTGATGAATCTGCATTAATAAAGTATATTCATACATACATATGGCCACACCCAGCTACAGTGACCATGTCTGTCTTTCCTTTAAATGCCAGAGTCAGTCCACAGCCACACAGACTGTAGAGAAATGGCCATGTCACTGCAGTGGTGTCTTCTGTTGCTCTGTGTCTCTGTCAGCGCTGGTCAGTATTATCTTTCTACCAACTGTCTTTCATATGTGTCTATGGAGCCTATTACAGGTTGCTGGATTGGTCAAAGCTGTGTGGATAATCAAGCCTTTTCAGTAATATTGAATGGTAATGGCTTGCTCAAAAGGATGGAATGCATTATGTGTTCATGAAAAACTATTTAGGACAATGTGTAATTACTTCATCCAATGGTACATATAATAATAATAATAATTTTGTATAACATAGTAGTATATGTGATACCAACAAATATTTAATAAAACGTTTATAACCTTTGCTAGCAATAATGTATCTGGCGTATATCAGTCAAACAACAGAAAATCATGCAGAGCAGACAATGTTAAAAACTCAAACTTGGAAACCAAAGGATGAACAATGACTGCAGTACACATAATTCACACAGCATGACACGAAACGGCTCCTCATTCCTCATACAACCCTGACAGAGCCGCAGGGGCTGTACCTGTACTATGGCATGCACAAGACGGTGGAAGTGTTGTACTATCACCACTCCAGCAACCTTTCCCCTAGGCTGGAATACAGCCACCGAGTGGAGGCGAATGGAACCCTGAACAAACTGACCATCACCATCAGCGATGTCAAAATGGAAGACGCCGGGGCCTACTTCTGCACCTTCCAGAAATTCAACAGACAGACGTCAGAGGTGGAAGACTTCAAAGGCATTGGCTCCACTATCCTTGTGGTTGACAGTAGGTCCACGATTCTTCCAGAGCATGCGCTGGGCTTCCAGTCGTGCTACGCCTTCCTAATCCTCTCTGCCGTTGGGTCGTTGTTAAAAACAAGTTTCGATTTCTCAGACTGTGGAAAAATAGCAAGCTTGTGAGGCGATAACGGTTCAGGCATTGATGTGGCCAAGCCTGTGGTACACTCACTGAGGTACCCTCACTGAGGTACCCTCACTGAGGTACCCTCACTGAGGTACCCTCACTGAGGTACCCTCACTGACCCTCACTGAGGTACACTCACTGAGGTATACTCACTGTGGTACACTCACTGAGGTACACTCACTGAGGTACCCTCACTGTATATCAATTTCCCCATAAATTGTACCCTCTCTAATTTGTATTGCATTTATAGAACAAATTAAAATGTTTACCAGTCAGAAAGGTTGAATTGACATAATTAATGTACCATCATTTAAAGCAATAGCTTTCTATGTTCTGCAGAGTTTTTCATGATTTTGTTTTATCTTGTAATAAACTTGTCATTTTAATTTAATCTCACAGGAATGAGATCATGGCTTCAGTTGTCTACTGCTTGCTGTTGACTTGCTTGATTTCTTCTTCCAAGTCTGTCGAAGGTAACTGTCGACTTGTCACTACTCCTCATAGGTGTAATCTTGTTCCCTTAATACAGTTGAACCTCTCTTAATGAATTGTGTTGTGAAATACGATTCTAGAATTTCTCTCTCTGGATTGCCCTACTGAACACCATGGAGTTTATGGCCAGAGGTCACTGGTGAAGTGCATAGCCAAAGCAAATCTGGGGGAAATTACCACTATCAAACATGTTACATGGAAGAAAGGGGCTGAGATAGTGCTGATGGTCACTACAGGAAAATTGGAAATGGAAAAAGATGGCTTTCAATTTGCTGATCCAGACTGGAAGGTGAATGTGAACACGAGCCTGTTGTTGACAAACACCAAGATGTCTGACATGGGAGAGTATGAATGCATGGTGTGGACAGACGTCGGCCATAAAACAGCCAAAACCAACCTCAGTGTCACAGGTGAGAATCCTTATACCTTCACTATTCTTAACCATAGGAGATCTTTGAAATGTAAAGTTTAGCTGAAATCGGAATCGTATAGTTATTGCATGTTCAGGGGTATTTAGATCATTTTCAAGTTGTTAACTTTTGGTTTCAGTATGCGGTATTATTCCAAAAATGGTTTACTGTGTTTGATTGTAGATTGAGGTCAATCATTTGTTGAGGTTCCAATATGGCATAAGCAGGTAGTGAAGTGACTCCATGTTCGGTGATGAGTGCTTCATAGAGCAGATGTTTTATGTCTGTATTTGTTGGTTTCTTTGTAGATAAATATCAAACCCCGACCATAAACTCCATCCAGGGGGAGAACATCAAGGACAACACGGATGTCACCCTGTTCTGTAACGCAACGGGGGGAGACCAAATAGGTTCTATTCAGTGGTTTGATGAATTTGGTACAAACTGGACGCCAAACTCCGAGCTGGTCAGCAGTAAGACCGAAAATGGATTGTTCAACCTCTCCAGTCGTTTGGTTTTGAAGGACCCTTCATCTAATTACACATGTTTGGTGTTCAACGCCAGAGGTGTTCAGGAAGGAAAGGCCAGTCTCAGTCTACAGTTAATGAGTATGAGTAAGTTCTTATCTTTATTTCTGGGTACTGTCACGTGTCTTGTATGTGTACGACTGTTTCTGCAGACTTCCCTTATGCTGAGCCTTTACCCAGCTACTGTCAATAACGTCTACCAACATTTCAGGTTTACTGCCAGTTTGATTGGCATAATCACATTTAATTATTGTGCTGTTTTCTTTCAGGTCATGCAGATAACAGTATAATCTCGACCCAATAATAGTCAGCGTAGCACTGTTGCAGTAGAAAAACAATCATACAGAGACAACAAATTTTGTCTTGATCTTAGTTATGGCAACAACATGACATTGTATCGGACTGCAGATCTTCCGAAACATCCTGACTTTGAGATAGGACTAGCTAAAAACATTCATCGTGTATTTTCATGCTCTCTGGTATGAAGATTCAGATTAAACCAAAGGCATGTTGATTGAGAATCTTGTTGTTTCCCTCTTGGTAGTCATGTGAGTTGTTTTATCTGCTGAGCTGGCTTTAGAGGACTGCAGTCAGCCACTGCTCACCAGGCATGCATTGTTGCATTGAGTCATCAAATTGACCAAAACAAACACAATTGTTCATGTAGGCTCATCTCTTTTAAGATTGACTTGCTTCCAAGCAAGCACAAAATGTCCTTTCCTTGACCTGAAACTTCTATGACTCTTTTAATGGCCGTTAACTGTGCTTAAAGACCTCCAAAAACGGCATAAGGAGCTGACCAGTCTGACTCATGCAGATTTGCACGACTGCATGTTGAGTAATTGCATATTTATGTCATTGTAAGTATTGAGCAAACCAAGTTTCAGTTTAAAATCTCATCTGATAAAAAAAAATGTGAATACATTTTCTTATCATGACTGATGATAGTGATGAATGCAATCTGTGGTTCATCAAACCAGGATGTGGAGTCTGTTTACTTGCTTTGGTATTTGCTACATTGTCTGATCTTTCAAAAACCTGTCAGCCACTTCTGCTTTTTAGTCTCATTGCCTGGGGTGATGTTGTTCCTCTTATTAAGGTACAACATAGACTTAAGGCTTCTAGAGCAGGTTCATGTTTTACCTTTGGAGGAAAGGTTACAAAACTAGAATGACGTCATGTATGATATTATAACCATGTTCTCCTAACCAACTCCGCTGTTGCCTTGAGCGAGGATGGACTTTCACAAGGTCAAAACAGGAAGGGTTGTAAATCAAAGGTCCATTTTGCTGCAGAGAGTGTTCTGTAATGATGTTGTGTTTGTCTGTATGCAGCACCGCGGCTAAGCTGATAGTGACATGATACCTACAGTCACTGATAAGAACTGAATGTACCTAACCTACTGATGTGATAGGAACAACATCTGTAAAATAATATAATAATGAAACCGATTATGTCTGATTTTGCAGGTGGCAGAGATGATCAGACCTCGGGAGACCTTCACGCCAGATACGTAGCTCCGCTCGTGATCATTGGATCACTGATCGTCGGACTGCTGGTTACAGTCCTGTTATGTAGAAGACGCTCTAGGAGTATTCTGCACTCACTGAGGTACCCTCACTGTGGTACACTCACTGTGGTACACTCACTGTTGACTTCCCCCTCACTGCAGGACCAAGGGTGTTGATGCTCAAAGTCGAGGATGTGCCCTCTGCTCTGCATCTGTCCAGTCCCACTGTCAGGTCCTCGTCGCTGACAATCACCGACGCTGACAATCACCAATCAACATATTTTCAGATCTTCTCCATCCTTTGCGGTCTTGTTGTCCTGCTGTGGGCCATCACCCTCATTCTTTGTCTTGGACGACAGGTAAGAATGTATACATGTGTGTCTTTCCCTGTACGTGACCACTTGCTGGTCTCAGCTGCATCGCTTGTGTTACACCCAAATACCCAAGATCCCTTGGATCCGGTAGAGTCTACAGCCTTGATTTCACAAGGGCGCAAGTGGTTATTTTTAACGATTCCTTATTGCATGTCTGCTCCACAGTGGAAGGGGTTTGTCCGCAGCATTGGATGCCCCACCCAGACGGTTTGCCCTGATTCGGTGTACATGGACATGAGAAGCAAACTCCTTCAGAGGCCAGCCCACTCGCCCCCTGTGCCTGAAACCACCCAGCATATCAGTGAGAAACTCGAACACGGCCACTAAAAATGTCCTTAAGGGCAAGTGGCCTACGTGAGCGTGTGCGAGTGTGTGTGTGCAATTGTGTACATTCATCATGAGCCGACGTAAAACTGGGGTCTTCCACTTTGCGCCACACAATCCTTCTCCTTCACCTCAAGCTTTAGCACCATAAAGAGTAGATCCTGATGTGGCTATGAAACTTTCTGTGAAATCTACTGTTATCCAATAGAATGGATGATTGTTCAATGTTTTGGCTTAACATATTCTTGGTTGATAAGATGCTTTTAAGATGCATTATTAGTGCCTTGTTCTACTGTTTGTAAGCTTGGTTGATTGTTCCAGAAGTTCCAGATGTGTTTTGTTACTGTCTCTGGTCAATAAAGTTTTCATCATAAAGTTAAATTGTCTAAATATTTTATTCACCCCCAATTACCAAAATAAGCACCAATAATTCTGACTCTATTTGTATCTCAGTATACTTGGAAGTTGCACTCTACTACAGTGATTGCATTTCCATTTGATTAATTTAGCAAATGATTTTATCCAAAGCAGCACACAAACAGTGCATAAAGCAGATAATTAACATCCCCAGAAGTGCACAATTAGCAGTATTTCAGTAGTCAGTGCCAAGGAACTGTTTGTATTTGACCAGACACAGTGCATGAATATCATCGCAACTACATTTAAACGATTCTATAAGGACAGTGCAGCACACAAACACCCACAGTGCAAAAACAATTAGTAGGTGCAGAATGTATTTGCAAGAATCTCAGACACAACTGTTTCAACTGTCATAGCAGTGTCAGATTTAGGTATCCACGCTTGCTTGCTCACTTCCATATCTGTATTTATGTGTTTGGGAGGGGGAAGTGGGCATATGTATATGCACACTTAGTTTGCATAGCTTGAAATAAAGGTGCTAATGGCATTAAATATACATGTAGACCAGTTAGGCTCTACCACTAGGTCAGTGAGGGGAAGTGGCTTACAACAAACCAGCATCATTTATTTCTCAAACCACACAAACATCTCTAAAACAAATTGTTCATGCTCCCTTTAGTGAGCTGCAATCTACAAGAAGGCACTCTCTATAGAATTCATGATTATTATTTTTTTTCGGTGCGCTAAATGCAAGATGCAGGTTTCTGTAAAAAGAAAAGCAACATAATGGTAGCCATACATTTTGAGTCACACCTTTTTCTAAGTACCTTGACTTACTGTATATTATTAAATCCTGGAGTCCTTGTATAATGTCATGATTGCATGTACTAATTCTTATACATGTGGACGTAAATGGGTATCATCATCATGGTGATTGATTTAGTGGACCATGTTTTGTTAATTCTGAGCATGGTCCACATGCTAATTTGAAAAAGGAAACAATATCTTTCTCACTCTCTCTCTCTCTTTCTCTCTCTCTCTCTCTCTCTCTCTCTCTCTCTCTCCCTCTCTCTCTCTCTCTTTCTCTCTCTCTCTCTCTCCCTCTCTCTCTCTAATCTCTCTATCCCTATCTCTCTATCTTATCTGTCTGTCTGTCTAATAATGAACTGTGCGTATTACTAAATATGCATTCTAATATTTATTATACTATATACAATTATAATATATTATAATTTACCATAATATGTTAAAATATATATACATGTTTCAAGGCCAGATAAGAGTCTTAACAATTGTTAAGAGAATGTGTTACATATAACTACCCACCATGGTTTTTCATATATTGTACTTATTTTTTTACATAATCAAGTGCTATGTTATGTATCATAGCACAGTGATATGTTAGACAAGCGCCACTGCCACACAACACAGAAGTGCGGTTGTAGTGGTCTTCATAATAATGACCGTTATGACCAATAGGGCGCAGCAGAGACTCAGTCATGACCTTAATGAGCCAGGTGCAGGTGAACGGTTATTGCAGCTGCATTAAGCTAATGGGCCAGCGGCGGCGAGAAGGTTTGTAAAGGAAGGTAGCATGTGTAGGTCGTTACTCAATTAACAAAGTCTTGTTTGTTGTTACCCATTGTGGCATTTAAGTTACATTAAGTTACTTTGTAGCTATGTGATCTTTGCTTCATTGTTGGTACGGAGATGGCTTCAGCTCTTCACAAGTGGCCTATTGCAATGTCTCACTGCAAACAATACATTTATGGGATGTTTATTCTCTTACTGGACAGATCAATGTGCTCAGAATAAGTGTCTAGAACAGTGCATGTTGGTTGGTGAGCATGTCTATTTAAGTGCTCGCTCTTTGTTGGAAATAAAGGGAATTCATAATGCATAAAACAATTAGCTTCAAGCTGTCACGTTCGGCGTTAAGAATGAGCATTCAGGCTACTGGCAACACATCTAACGTGCATGCTTCACATGTCAGCGCTCATCAATGACGCCTTATGCTCAAATAAAACCCCACTTTAACCGTCACCGTGTGACTACGCACTGGGAAGGGGGGGGGGGGGGGGTTCATGCAAGGAATACAGCACGCTAAGGATCTAATGGGACGTGCGTAAAAGGCGCTAACGTCGACCCTGCCACTCGTGCGCTCGAGATTCCCTCTACACGCTCGTGTGGTATCTTTTGAAGCGTTCCCACGAAGTGTACATCAGGCTCCTAGCAATATATCAAGAAACACGACCTAAAACACTTGGTAAGTGTAGAGTTGGTCCATCAAGCGGCAACGCACAAGCGCACGGACTCGCCAACTGAGGAGACGCATCAGGAACCAGTATTATCTCAACAAGCATATCTAAGGAGATTGGATCTTTTTCAAACTTCAATACTTTGTCCAGGTCTCTAGCTAATCATCACTGACTATAGCATGAAGAAGACGGCAAATTCAGGTATGTCCGTATTATTATTATTAAAAAACATGTGTTACATAAAACTACCCACCATGGGTTTTCATATATTGTACTTTTTATTTATCTTTATTTATTTTTACATAACCAAGTGCTATGTTGAAGTTTTTTATTTAAAAAAAATATTTTAAGTTTTGATATCCTCACTTGATATGTATTGGCGTATTTGGTGCTTTCTGCTTATTCTGCTACCCTCCATGACTATTATCAACCTCTCTCCACATGTTTCTCTAATGTTAAAAATACCTATAGAACTAGATACAATAATTAATGTGTACTGTCGTGGAAAGGACTCTTAAAAT
Source organism: Osmerus eperlanus (assembly GCF_963692335.1). NCBI lineage: Eukaryota > Metazoa > Chordata > Actinopteri > Osmeriformes > Osmeridae > Osmerus > Osmerus eperlanus. Next base: position 9,124,298 of record NC_085039.1, read on the forward strand.
CAGTTTATTCGGTAACTCTAGTTTACTTTTCTTTTCTTTTTTATCTAAACTTAATTGTGCAAGAGTGTAGTGTCCTTGGGGAAAGCCCCTAGTTTTTGTATCCATTAAGGGCATCTCATTATGCATTATCGTCTGTCCCTTCTATCCTCTATGTGGATGTGCTGGCACCCCCAGGCTAGATCTATTAATACACACCGTACACACAGTTTGTGTGAGTGTGTGTATGTTCATGCTTGTGCTAAAGTGCGTTTGTGTGTGTGTGTGTGTATATTTCCGGACACATGCGCTCTCGGATGCGTTTTGCACGCATGTACGTGTGTGTGTGTGTGTGTGTGTGTGTGTGTGCATATGACCACCCCTGCATGGCCCTGAACCCATCTGCTCTCCCTGCTCCGACTCCCTCTCTCTGGGCGAGGGAGCACGGCGGATCACTCCCTCTCTCTGGGCGAGGGAGCACGGTGGATCACAGGACATTCTGAATTGGACACAAGCTGAGGCCTCTTACTCAGCATTAGTGTTGGGGATACAGGCTTGATAATCATCCAAAAGCCCAATAATTTCTCAATAATCACTTTAGCCTACTCACAGACATACGCTGACACGGCCACACCAACCCACAAACACACACCAACAACCCCCCCCACCCCCACACACACACACACACACACTCACACACACTCACCCACATACTCTTACAAGTTCAGTCATGTCTCATGACCTATTAGGGAGATATGGCCTTTTGGTCTTCCCCACCTCCCTGTGGCTGCATCTGTCTACAGGGTCGTCCTTATCAGGAGTTATCACTGCCTCTCTCTCTCTCCTTCCATCCCTCTCTCTCCTTACCTTTCTATCTCCTTTGAGTGCAATGTGTCTTAAAATGTCCTAATACAGTGTGGTAACAGGAAGTGTCAGTTGTGCCTAAAAGGTGTGTTGGATATGGATGTGCATGCCGCACTAGGGGTGGGGAGACACCTTTGACCTCCTCTCCTGCCAGAAGATCTAGTTAGCAACTATGGTTGACAACTATGGTTGTCTTGTCCTCTATCTCCAGCGATATCCTGTGCTTGAGGAATGTCCACAAAGCAGAGGGACGTGGTCTTTTTTGTGTGTGTGGCTCCATGGTCTCTAATAGACTAGAGGGGTGCATGCTGGGTATTTTCGAGTAACAACCCTGCATGAGGTGAAGCCCAGAGTGCTTCTCTCTCTCTCTCTGTCTCTCTCACTATCTTTATGTTCCTCTCTCTTTCCCTCTTCAGCTCACTCTCTCTCTCTCTCTCTCTCTCTCTCTCTCTCTCTCTCTCTCTCTCTCTCTCTCTCTCTCTCTTCTCTCTCTCTCTCT
>NC_085039.1:9125836-9175422 GCF_963692335.1 Osmerus eperlanus
CTGTGAAAAGTTCCATGTGGATGATTCATATTTTGCAGACAGAGAGATTGTCTTTATGGGAGGTGGAGGAGTCCAGGCCGAAATCAGGGGGGAGGTGAGGAGGACGAGGGGGAGGAGAGGTGTACGGAGAACCTTTTCCAGACCCCCCTCCCCCCTCCCCACACGTGCACACACATCCACAATCCAGAAAGTCCAGCGTCTGGCTACTTCCTGGTCCTTACCATCCTCACCACCCCCCATCCCCCCAACCCACGTCTCGCTTCAACTCGGATGAGTCCCTGCGAGAAGCTTTATCACAAGAGTGATGGGGTCTCCGGTCGACTGAGGGGGGGGGGGGGGGGGAGACAGATGTCACTCTGACCGTGTGTTTTCTCTGCGACTGCATCTCCGTTCTGGCTCGAGCGTGTCTCCGTAGGATCGCAGTATTGATGTTCAGCGTGGACCAGGGGGCTCCATATGGTCAGCACATTCAGCTGTCATCGCTGACAGAGGACTGGATAGGATGTCTTCCTCAGTACGGGGAAAGGAGAAGCGATGTCTCTGGAAGTCCGAGAAGACCCAGACCGACGAGTCCATTTCCCCCACCGTGGCGTCGGTGCCAGGACGGTTGTAGTTGGCCTCCATGGTTCCGGAAGATGCCGGAATGCTGAGGACTGTGTTGGGTGGGACTAGAGGAGACCAGGGGACCGTAGACAAACATTAGGGTTGGGAACGTATACAGGAGGCTACAATGCACTTCAGTCTTTTCTGAAGTTCTCCAGCTTTTGCATGAGAACCCTTTGGAGCTCTAGGCCCAGAGAATTCTAGCCCCAGAACGTTCTACGTGGGCAGAGTTGGGGTACGGTCCGTCCTCCTGTACCAGCCATGTGATGGGGATCTTCCCTTGGAAGATATTTGTGTTTTCGCGTGTGATTCCACGTTTCCAGAATTGCTGATGTTAGCCAGTCCCCTCTACCCAGCAGAGTACCCTGGGTCTATGCACGCCAAACAAAACACACGCTAGACACACACACACACAACACACAGGCTCTTCACACGCACACATGAACGAGTCCACGCAAACGTTTGTCTGCGCTTTACAAGCAGACCATCGCCAAATACTGTTCTCAAATACTGTCACATACTTGGGATGTCAATGAATGACCATGCACAGTGCAATGAATCCAATGGAGTCATTATTTTAGGACCTAATGATTAGATGATTATGCAAATTTCAACTGATCTTTTAAAAAAAACGACTTTAGACAAAGCAGTTGAGACGGTTATAACACTCTCTCTCTCTCTCTCACGCACACACGCACACATACTCACTTTCACACACGCACACACACACGCACACACACACACACAGCTGACTCTGAGCAGGAAGTGACAGCGCTCACTGTGTTCCATAAAAGAAAACATAGAGGATGTCCTCTATGACTCAGCTTCCTCCGTCCCTCCTCACCAGCTATCTGTTTGCTCTGCTATTATTATTTCTCACATATGAACCTCGAGAAAATCTGCCCGGATACAGAGGAACGGGAAAACCGATTGGGCAGGGTTGACGGAAGCCCCACACCTTCGGCGGAGAGAGACATTTGAGGGAAAGCGCCCCTTGTGTACTCTTCAGTGTCAAGGTCACTGTGGGTTAAGGCTCAGAGACGCATCTCTATCCAGGGGAAGATCTTACGATGAGAGGGGTTGTTGGCCAAGTGTGTTCTGTTCTGTGTGGTCTAGTGTTGACCGTGAATGCGTGTGTGAGGAATAGATGCCATGTGTAACGCAGGCGGCCTGCTTAGTGTATGGAGCCTGGCCTGACGTTTTTACTAGCTTTACCTGTTGGTCTGCAGAGCAATCTTTCTCTCTCTCACTCTCTCTCTCGCACTCTCTCTCTCTCTCTCTCTCTCTCTCTCTCTCTCTCTCTCTCTCACTCTCTCTCTCGCACTCTCTCTCTCTCTCTCGCACTCTCTCTCTCTCTCTCTCTCTCTCTCTCTCTCGCACTCTCTCTCTCTCTCTCTCTCTCTCTCTCGCACTCTCTCTCTCTCTCTCTCTCTCTCTCTCTCTCTCTCTCTCTCTCTCTCTCTCTCTCTCTCTCACACTTGGTGCAAAACACACAGTCATACACACACGCACACACTCATGATCATCGAGATCTAAATCTGACCTGCATCAGTAACGTGGGAAATGGCACCGCCGATTCCACAGAGTAATAGTAAAAAAAAGAACGACAACCTTTTACCCAAAAGAACACATCGCACGCGGGTCTCATGCTCTGGCTGGGGAAAATATTGAAATGTGCGAACAGCTGAATGGTTTCCAACCGTCCTTCTATCCACTGAGGAGATTATATACACAAACCAGTGTCTATTTACACAAACAACATCCAGCACTTGGAGAACTGTGGGCGGTGTGCACCCTCGTCTCTGATCCTGAAGAGAATTGTTTTGGTGTGAGGTTTGTATCCAGCTACCCTCCCAGGCCTCAAAAACACTGTGTTTACAGTGCTATTTCAGGGGGTACTGATGGACACACACACACACACACTGACATATATACTTTTCTCTCTCTCAATCACGCGCGCACACACACACCTCTCGCTCACGCTCTCTCGATTTTGAAAACACATTTTCTCTCCTGCGCACATATGTACTCCACCTCCAGATGTTGTTGTGGAGCCTCCGCATCCTTCGGCCTGGGATCCAGCCCAGAGCGCGGAGCCCTGTTTAGATAAATATATACTGGCTTGGGGGAGGTGTGTATTCCACACTGTGTGTTTTGCTTTAATTGAGGACTGGGGCTGTGTGGCATATGGTTTACAGTTCTGCCCACTAGGCCTGGGTATAGGGAGGAGGGGGCGGGGGGTGGAGGGGGCGGAGGGGGCAGGGGGGGGGAGGGGGGGGGGGGGGTGGGGGACTAAACACGAGCACAGATAACAGGCATGTGCATGAACGCAAATCCTGTGCGCACACACACACACACACACACCCACATACATCTGTCAGCATGGAGGATGCGTAGAACATGCCTTGTTGTGGGGCCGCGTCGAACCACCCGGCAGTGAGGGCAGAGGGGACACACGCATTCCAGCCTCACACACACACACACACACACGTGTACGCACAAACACACACACCGACACGCATGCATACGCACGTACATGCACACACACACACATTGTTCTTACACTGCTGCCAGTGTTTAGCCCCACTCTGGTCCTTGTCCCTGCACACCAGTCTAAGCACGGCGCTGTTCTCAACTCACCTCTGAGGTGTCAGGGTCAGGGGCGCCAGGTGGGCTTGGACTCCCACCGAAACCCCCCCCAAAAGAGCTTTTCATTCATTATGGTCCTTGTCCTGGCTATGGAGCCTGAGCCCATTAAAGTACCAGGCACCAGTATTGTGCTCTCCGAGCTTCACTGGCGGCGCAATAAGCCGTGTGATTGGTCTATCCGGAGGGGTGAAATGTCCTGATTGGCTGTACCGGAGGGTGAAAATGTGGACTTCCTGTGGGCCTCTCTTCAATGCTAGCTTGTCTGGCTCCAAACAGGAAGCCAGTTACCGTGGAAAAGCTACTCATTCATCGCTAATTGCAGTGATATCGCGGCTATTGCTCTGTTAGCGTTGAGTGGTAGCTGATGATATGCTGATAAGCTAATGGCACTCTCTGAGGAGATGGCAGATGCTGGTACGCAAAACCAAGGACAACCTCAGCTCATTCTTTCATCGCATTCTTAATTGTTTGTACTGCAACGACTTTCCAAACCTCAAGTCTATCACTCGAGGCCGCCAGGGAGACCTGTAACCGTAGCCCACATCAAACGCCAACTCGTCAACCGTGTTATCAAGTTGCGACGTCGAGAGACCTCCACTGCTCTGAACTTCCTGTGTTTCTTCCTGTCACGTATTCTCACTGCCAGAGGGGGACAAGTTTGTACGTGACTCCCTGTCTGACCACCCAGGGGCTCATGGTCCTTGTCTCATGATGTTGTCAGTCTGTCACGTGGACAGGAACACCCCGGGGTGACACTGCAGAGAGACACACTTTAATTAGACTGTCGGTTTGGGGAGCGAGAGTTAGAAAAAAAATTTTTTTTCCCAAGTTGTTTACTGACAGACGGCAGAGGAAGGACAAATAGAGGGAGTGGAGGGGAGAGAGAGAGAGAGGGGGGGGGGGGGGGGGGGGGGGGGAGGGAGAGAGAGGTGGAGAGAGAGAGAGGGAGAGAGAGGGAGAGAGAGGGAGAGAGAGGGAGAAAGGGAGAGAGAGAGAGAGAGAGAGAGAGAGAGAGAGAGAGAGAGAGAGAGAGAGAGAGAGAGAGAGAGAGAGAGAGAGAGAGAGAGAGAGAGAGAGAGAGAGAGAGAGAGAGAGAGAGAGAGAGAGAGAGAGAGAGAGAGAGAGAGAGAGAGAGAGAGAGAGAGAGAGAGAGAGAGGGGGGGGAGAGGGTGAGGGTGAGATGCCATATTGAGGTTGGTTGGTGTGAAAGCCATGGACATGCCACCACCATAACACGAAGGTCAGCTGTTGTTGGGCCCATTGTGTGCCTTAAGCCTGTTTTAGGTCCCAGGCCCGCGGTCACAGACCAGCTCCTCTGACTGCAGGGTGTTGGTCCACCAGTCTCTATGTGTGTCACTTCCTCAATTGCTGTGTCATTCCCGTTGTGTCCATTCTTGTGGTGTGAAGGGAGATCGGATCTGATGCTTTCTTAACAGGAAATTCTGTCATAGCTGATAGGAAACATGCAGTTCGGTCAGCGAAGGGGTGAGGGCTGTTGGTGTGTAATGTATACTACAGGTCTCAGAAGTATTTTCGAGTATATTCCCATAAGAGAGGCCTTTGTTATCTACCAGCAATTAAGTAAATTACTTCCTTCTCTGAGGTGTTGAATGGTCCCACAGACATACATACATACACACACACACACACACACACACACACACACGTCCAGCCTGTTATGACAGAGAGGGCAGGCAGGGAGAAGGGAAAAGAAGGAGTTGAGCTTTGCTCTTAAAAGGGAGGGGAGGAGTGGGGAGGAGAGGAGAGGGGAGGGGTGGGGAGAGATCGGAGGCTTGTCTTTCGCTCTCTGAAGTCTGAAAGCTGCTATGTAGAAGGCAAGGGAAGAAGCCAGAAAACAAAGTTGCTCCTTTAAGAAAGTTGTAGGCTTGCATCTGGGTAGCACACAAAGTTTTTCTTTTTTTCTATCAACTCCCAATTAGGGATTTGTTTATAGTCAGTTGAGTGTCTCGGAATCGTTACGTAGATAGGGAAGAGATTCTCTGGTCCTTGATATCAAACTACAAAGATGTCTGACTCGGGAGTAAATGTACATTTGGAGGGAATTATCTCAGATTTTGAAGGTTTGTCTTTAATGATTTTACTGCTCTGTCTCTTGCATTGTCCTTGGTGTCGTTTGATGGGAACTCCTACCATAGTTTCCATCAACAGTCTGGAGGAGATAGACTCAACCAAGATGATGTTTGTCTAAAATCACAACTTCAGTTATTTCTGTTCTTGATTTATCTGCTGCATTGAGCGAGTGTGTGTCTGTATACGCACCCGTGTGTTTGAGACGTGTGTGTGTGTGTGTTTGAGACACATGAGCCTGTGTGTGTGTGTGTGTGCGTCAGCACATATGCTAGTGTGTGTGTTCCTGAGTGGGCATGTGTTCCCTCCATCTCCCCCTGTCTGTCATTGATTATATCCCAGTTGCGTCAATAGACGAGGCCCAGTATTGACAGTGTTCACCACAGGAAACCCCTCAGCAGAGAGCATTAAGAGGGGGTTGGCGGGGGGGGGGGGGGGGGGGGTACAGGACTGGAAGCAGCACCAGCGCTAAAGGCTAACATCTGGCCACACCATCAAGCCCCCCATTCACAACTCCAGACTCGTCTTTGTTTGTCTTTACCCTATGCGGGGACTGGCATTGATTTCCTTTGTCCCCCTCTTCCTTCCTTTCTCTCTGACTCTCTCTCTCTCTCTCTCTCTCTCTCTCTCTCTCTCTCTGTCCTCGCTTCCCTCCCCCCGGTCAGACCCGGTGTTTCTCCAGCCGTGACGACTCTGACAGCCGCCACACTCCCAGAATCCTTTGGGAGCATGGCTTGTGCCCGGACAGCCATGCTGGGGGGTGAGACAGCTGGGAGATATACGAGCAGAGAGCCTCGGGTGGGGGGTTTGGGTGGGGGGGTGGGGGGGCCATGCCTCCCATCTCTCAAGTCTGGTACCACACTGCTCTATACCAATCTATACCACTACTGTATTTGAAATAGAATCTGACTTGGGCCCTATGTTTACAAGAAAATGATGACACAAATTCAGATTAACACCAATTTGATGAACATTGTGACATTATAAGCTTCATTTTGTCTCTTACTGAAGGGTTTCACATGAGATTTTTCACCAGAGGGCGTTTTCTGAATACAGCCTGAACACACCCTGTTCGTATATAGAACTAGCTTATAGGCCTCAGAACATGGCTGTAGAGAGAGGGTTATTAAGCGTTTGGGCTCCTGTCTGTCTGTGCCAAACCAAACTCAGGGTGATGTCCAAGGTGTTATGACTGATGGTGTGTTCTGAGAAAACGTGCTGCTCCAGCAAAGGAAATGGGACTTCTGGGTAAAAGACAAATCCACTGGGAGGAGGAGGGGTGGCCCTTTCAGTAACGGGCAACGAGTTAGGGTTTGGCCAGGCCGCCTGGGCGGTCTGTGAGGTGTTGTGTGTCTGTGTGTGTGTGTGTGTGCGTGAGTGAGAGTCTGTGTTATGAACACTGTTGTTTCACTCTTTGAGACAACTGCACATTGATCCCCTGAGAGAGAGCATGTCAGTTCAAGTCAGCCTGGCGACAGAAGCTGGATAGCGTGTTGTCACAGACATTCACGACACACACACACATATACACACACACACACACACTCACTCACACACACAGCAGGAAGTGTCAAAGGGAGGCTGAGAAAGCTGACAGCTCTGCCTGTCCTGATTGTAGAACAGCTTAACCTCCTCTGTGCCATACTGGAACATCCAGATTCTCTGAAGTTCCCTACAATACCTTCTAGCCCGAGGACTTTCCTGGTAGCTACCGGTTGTGTGTTTGTAGGCTTTTGTCCCCTTTGTCAGGTTGTGTGATTGTCTGTATTATATTAGGCCATTTAGTAGAAATGCTTTGAGGTGATTTTTTTTATATCTCCTTTCTAAATTAATTGGAGGATTATGGAGTCACAATCATATCTTTCTCTGAAACAACTGCCTACGGGTCTAAGGTGACTGGTATCTCGTAACTTTAAGTCAGATGGTATGAACCTTAAAAAAACACACACCAATATTAGCATCCTAGCATCCGAGCGAGCTTTCTCTTTCTCTGTGTCTCTTCCCTCATGCCCCCTTTCCACAACCCTCTCAGCCCTCCCAGAATTCCTCTGTGCTGGACGTGGGGTGTCAGCCAGACCAAGAGAGAAACCACATGTCCGACCTAGCGCTGGTCGCTAACGGCGGTCGGTCAGGATAAACGAACTCCTTTTCAGTGGATAAGCCAGAGAGTACTGTATCTGACAGCCTAGAATTAGCGGTGGCTAAGCTAGCGACTGACCAAGTGGAATATCACGGAGGAGGCCGTGTAACACTATCAGTCTTTGTTTGACCTCGCCTTGTCGGACGAGGTTTGGTTTTATTTATGTAGCTTGAACCACATAATTGTACACCACTTTGATTTCTAAGACACCTGCCAAGCCCCTATTCCGCTAGCAGTTCCATTGAAAGCCAAATAGCAAGATGTTATAGCAGTGTAGGAAGAATATCTAGAATTCATTAGGCTTTGAATTTCCGGCCAAAATCACAAGTTTACCAGTAATCTTTTTCCATATATATATCTACATCTAAATGTTACAGTTACAGAGTTGAGAGTTGTGTTTGGGGGATAAATTGTTACACCACTTTCCACTGTCAAAGACGTCATAGTGGTTCACCAGTTTAGTAGATACTGTGGAGTCCTTAGATTACCCTAGTCATGTGATAGTAATCAGGAAGTGAGTGAGGCTGGAATGTAATGGAGGTTTACTCAGGCACAGTGATTCACCGGTCTGTCTAGTCCATCAAGGTAGATGATTAGGCGAACAGTGCCAGTCAGTCTCATAAACCAGGTCTTTCCACAAACCTTAAAGACTGAGAAACACACACACACTCCCTCACCCCATTAAAAACACTAGACTATCCCGACTGACACGCGTGACCGATGAAACTTTAGCAAGAAGACCTCAAAGATCATAGTCCCCAGGAGAGAAGCACCTCCGTCTCCAGACGTGAGAGGCTGTCTGGGTCGTGTCTGGCCCCCAGTTGAAGCCCCTCTCTTCGGGGGAAGCTAATCTATCAGATCACACAAGGACCCAGACATCCAGACCACGGCCCTTCAGGTTCTAACACGAAGGCCATAGAAGCGTCCTCTGATAGCGCCAAGCCCCTTTGAACTGCCGATGCTGATGGACGGTGTGATAGTGGCAGTAATCCAATACCTCACTCTCTCTCTCTCTCTCTCTCTCTCTCTCTCTCTCTCTCTGTCTCTCTCTCTGTCTCTCTCTCTCTTTACCCTAGGAAGGTCTGTCAGTCTCAGTCAGTCTCCGTGTTAGTTCTTTGTTTTCAGACGCTCTCCTCAGGCTCTCTAGCCGTGCGCCGGCGTGGCTCTCGGTGTATCTCCAGCGTTCTGTGGCTGTCTCGACTGGAGACACACTCGAGGAGGTGACTCTGGGCAGCGGCGGTCCGCTCACGGCCGATGTCTGGCCTTACCACAGAGGCAGAGAGAATAGAGGAGAGCTGGTTCGCTTTCCTCTCATGTTGTCTTCACACCACTAGGCGAACAACACTGACACCTTAGTATGCAGCACCCGTTGTGGTTTGTGACGGTCGCTCATTTGTCTATATCAGACTATTATGGGCTGCCAGACACTGTACAATGCTCAGGGGAGGGCGAGTGAGATGCCAGATGGTTGTCGAGGGGATACCATGGAGACGGCGCAAACGCTGCTTTTCCAGCTCACGGTCTGGGAATGCCGTTTCACTGGGGAGCGAGACGGCATCGTCTCTGACATCGGAACGCCGCTGCCCGGCGGTCCCCGGCGGTCCACGGCGTTCCCCGGCGGTCCCCGGCGGTCCACGGCGGTCTCCGGCGGTCCACGGCGGCCCACGGCCATCGATCGAGCGTGTGTGAAACTTCCAGGACGGGGATAATCATGGATGCCTCCTCGGAAAACCGTCATTCCTCTCCTCCTGTGTAGTTGAACGATGTGGGGAAGGGATGACCCTGTGAGTTCGCGGAAAACTCCGGATGCTTGGGGAATACTACGGTGGTAGAATAGGAACACTTGTCTCTGGACCCATCTCACGAACCTAAACATACCAGAGAGCTGTGTCACCGTGATGAAGATAGAGGACAGTATTTGGACATCAACTTATCTGTCACGTGTTCTCTCTTTGAAAATATGTCTCGTTCTTATTAACCGACTTGACATACCTGTAATGAGACTTGCATGACAATGACTCACAAGTCTTTCAGTCTATCAGCAGACAAGTATACTTCCAAACGGATAAACTATTGTTGACCTGACAGAAATGGAATCAACCTTTTGTCAACCTCAGTCAACTACACACGCTACCCCACACAATTACCCCAGCTCAGTTGCTGCGTATCACCAGATCGGAATCGTCTGGTGGTGCGTAGGGAGTTCAAGCATCTGCAGATGATCCCTTGACACCCTTGTAAAAAAGTCAGCGTATCGTGAGTGAAAAGCAACGAACTTTCTTCCAGTGCGTCGTGACCTTACCGCTCTCAGAGTATCCTGCAGGCTTATCCTGGCAGACCTCGACTTCGTCCTGGAAGCCAGTTGAAAACAGCAGAAACCTCGGACTGGTCCGCAGCCAACCGTAAAAGTCGAGAGGGAGGAAAGTACGGGGTTAAGAGAGATGGATCCCGGCGGTTTGGACTCGACGCGCAAATCACAACTTTATGGCCGCGTCGACGTTTCTTTATTGGGTCGAGTCGACGTTTCTAATCAAAAGCAACGCCTGGGTGTTTTCTGAAAAACATCAAAGGCAACGCACGCCGTGAAATGGATTGTAAAAAAAAAAAGGTTGGTCGTACCGCAACACAGGAGAACTGCCAGTCGTCTCAAAGTTCTCAGGGGGAAACGACAACGGGGTGGGAAATGAATAGCAGTTTTACTCTTATGTTTTGGGGGGCCACTGTGCCTGTGTTGCATGAGTGTAACACGCAACGAAATGATACGCGACACACAGTCAAGGAAAGGCAGACCTGCGTGACGGATGTAGAAGACTAAAGGTAACCATAACAAAGTGTTCCTTAAACACGGCGATGAGGTCAGGGAGCGTGTCTGGGGTCAAAGGGTGATGTTCAGCACGATTCAGACTACAATACAGGGAGCGAGTCACGGAAGCTTGGGCCCAGGGTCAAATGAAAATGTCCTCGACACGAACACTGGGCGACTCACGCGAGAAGACGCCGACATTTGCTCCAGCATGCCAAATTAGCATTTGGCAAACTCCAAATTTGTCTGGGGGGGGGGGGGAGAGTATCTTGTGTCACTCGTTTAAAGTGAAGCGGCTTACAGCAGTAAATTCGATTAGTGGCCATAGCTGATGTGTGGTGGAGAGACCCTTTGATGTGATTGTCTCCGGCTCTCTGGGTTCCTTTTCTGCTTGGGTACATGGGGAGTGCAGCGGGGTTGGGGCCTGGGGTACACACACACACACTGGCTTGCATACACATATACCCATGTGCACGCACAGAGACAAACACGAACTGGCATACACACCCAAGCACACACACACACCCCATGGACCAATGACAGACCACATGATCAGTTTGGAGTTAAATTGGTGTAAGAGGATCATGTATGTCTCCCTGGCATGTCATCACAGTACCAGCTTGTACCCTCAGGCGTGACCCCTACGATGTATCGTTAGCAAGGGATTCCGATTGAATCTCAACCAGCTGCAGTCGCCCTAAAGACAGTGGTAGCCTGGAGTTGTCTGTCTTTCTCACGACGCTAGCTAACCTGAGGGGAAGCATGGCGTCCAATAGAATTCCATTCGCTCAGCCCCTTCTGTTAATTTACGTTTGGCACATTACCATTTTATTTTTAAAGGGACACGGGCTGCAATTTATTTGGCCACTTTTTAAATGGAAGGAATTGCTGTAAAACATTGACATTTTACAGTGTAATGTACCACACATGTTTCAAACAAATTGCACCACATAAACTTACATTAAGTTCTGCCATATACTGTTTCACACAGTGAGAATGGCTCTGACTTTAAATTGGGTCTGCGTCTACTCTTCATTTTAGGAGGTCATTGACATAATTGTGGCTTAATGACTTATTTCTGCCATTTCTGTTTGTGATGTCGCCTAAATTGCTTTTCCAGGCTGTCTGCTCTCTGACCTCAACCATCGACAGACATGCCAGGAACGACAATGCAGCTCATGCCGCCTCTTTGAATGGCCGTATTGTTCCTTTACGGAAACCATCCCTCCTCGTCTTCTGAATTTCCCGAGCTCCGCCCCCAAAAAAGTGGCGGGCGCGAATACCAGAGCCGAGGCCGTTTATGAGCGACGTATTTTCGCTTTTTTGTTGTTGTGTGTGTGTGTGTGTGTGGTTGAATCCCCGTTTCCTCATATCACCCCTAACCTGGATCTCCGTCTTCAGTGGCTCACGTGAATCAGCATGATCATGTTCTCTCCTTCCTGTGTGTCTCTCGCCCCCCCCCCCTCCCCCTCCCCCTCCCCCTCCCCCCCCCCCCCCCACCCACAGCTCTGAAGAGGTCGTTCGAGGTGGAGGACGTGGACACCTCGGCCCATTCCTCCCCCAGCGTCCGCCGGACGCCCAGCTCCGCCCACCGGCCCGCCATGTCCCCGACCAGCATCTACTACCGCGAGCTGGGCTCCCCCAGCAGCAACCACCTCTCCTCCGCCACCGCCGGCTCCCCCAAGCCGGGCTTCAAGACCCCCGACCCCGTGTCGCGGCGCTCCGAGCTCTCCATCGACATCTCCTCCAAGCAGGTGGACAACGCCACCAGCCCGGGGTCGGTCCGCTTCGGCCTGAAGCGCCCCGAGGTCCTGGGGGGCCACACGGCCAAGACCCCCGAGACGGGGCACAAGAGGGAGGTGACCTTCGCCAAGGGCCCCACCGAGTCCCCCGGGGCCCGCCGGCCGGACAGCGCCCGGACCCCGGAGCCGCTGCCCCACGGCCGGAAGGTGGAGCCCCCCAGCCCGGGGACGGACGGACCCAGGATCAGCATCACCCGGGCCCACTCGGAGGTGAGCGGGAACAACGGGAACCACCACCACCACCACCCGGCCGTGCACCACCCGGCCCACCCCAACCCCCACCACAACACCATCGTCACCACCATCCGCTGTCCCTCGCCCAATCAGGTCGGACGTACCAAGTCCCCCAACCCAGACAGTAAGTCCATCATCAAACCTGGCTCTACTCTTGTCTGTCTGGTTAAGGTCTGTATGGTGCTTGTGTGTGTGTGCGTGTGCGTGTGTGTGTGTGTGTGTGTGTGTTAATGAGTGCGTGTGAAGAACGAGGGCAAAACGAGCGGTTTGGTTTGAAAGCTCCCCCGCTCCTGGTGAGAGAGCTAACCGCGGAGAATGTGCGTGTTTGTGTATGCATGTGTGTTTGATCTGGACCGGAGCTCAGCTGGGTCGAGCCCAGACCGTCGGGTCTTGGCGCGAGCACCCAGAGAGGTCCAACGAGGCGTGGAGGCAGTAATGGGGGCTCTCCTCGCTGGCCAATAGGAAACGGTCTTCTCCAGCGCCGTCGCCGATCCTATCCTGCCTGTGTGGCTCACTTAGTGAATCGCTGACAACAGAGGAGAAGGACGGGGGCCGTTTTTGTTTTTTCCTTTCCTCCTACCGCTTCCTTTTCCCCCCCTTTGATCTTCTCCCTCTCTCCCTCACCGTCCTGGTCCTTTTCTCACCCTTGCGGCCGGCGCAGGGCGAGTATCCTCGGCCACGCCACAATGCGACTGTCAAATCTGGGTTGCTGGGGAATAATTGGGGGAAACGTTTTCGAGACGACATGATCCTTGTGCCGCCTCGCTCTCCTCCCCACAGACACACACACATACGCTCACGCACACTCACCCCCGGTTGACCCCCCGGTTCCTCTGCCTCACAGCGAGGCTGAGGGATACGATCTCACCCCCAGCATGGCTCTGTAAGAGGAGAGGTCTGTTTGATTAAAGACCAGCCCGCTTGCCTCTGCTCTGCGTGTATCCACCAGATATCTGCCTCCTGCTATTAGCGAAAGGACGGAGGGCTCGCCGTTATATACCCGACACTTAACCCCTCGACTTGATAGTGAGGTAAATATGGACTTCTCGGTCTTCTTCTTTGTTGGAGTGGAAGGTGACGGGCAGGACACAGAGAGCACCTTGTCCTTAGGCAAACCAGGCCATTTTAGTGGCAGCACATAGCACATTTGGATTCCATTATCACATATACACACACACACGCACACACACTCCTCCGTTACTCCCACAGACGGAGTGCCTCTCAGGCCCCAGAAAGGCCGCCAGACCCGAGCCAGACAGATTCCTGTAAACGGAGAGAGAGAGCGAGAGAGGTAGAGAGAGAGAGAGAGAGAACCGGACGCCGCCAACTATGATCTAATGCGTCAGCCGTAAGACGGCAACCTTTGGCCGACGTTCAGACACGGTGGAGGCAGCGTAGTGGACCCGGAGGTCCCCGGGACGAGGCCATGGACGGGGGAGGCTACAGCTGCTGAGTGCGTTGATTTGTTTATCGGACAAACACACGGCGAGCAGCCCTCGGCTTGCTTCCTCACTGAAACCCGCAGCGCCCAATAAAACTGGGACTCCCGCAATTCATAAATCAATATTTTCCAAACATTGTCATTTGCTGCATTGCCAAGTATTTTATAACTAGCTCTTAATGAAATATAATTATGGGCCTTTTTTCCTGTTGATACAGGCCATTTCATATTATATGTTTCTGGCTTGTGTAGTAACAGTATATAAATACAGATACTTTATCATTGAGTTTGATTTGGGGCAGACATGCTCCCATACAGCAAAGACCTGGTGTGTGTGTGTGTGAGTGTGTGTGCTAGTTTTCCACTCTGGTTGCAGTCTCTCTGGCTCTTTCCCAGGCCAGTGGGGTCTGGGCCAGTCATTTGCCCACAGGGGGAGGCCTTATTAAGGGTCTAAATGACGGGTGACCTGCCTGGAGGGCCTTGGGCCCACCCTTGCCGCCCGGGGCCCCTGCTGCCTGTCTGGCAGCCCTGAGATAGCATCATCGAAGCAGAAACACGAACAACACAGCACTGTGCCGTGCAAACACAGGCCCTGATCAGATTTAGTTAAAGAGCATAAGAACTGTAATTCATTTTGATAGGGGACTATAGAGATCTTTGTCCTGTTTTATGCGATTCATTGGGGAGAAAATGTGGAAGTCGACGTGCGCGTACCGATGGACAGATTTACTTAGTGGCCCTCTGGGAGGGTTTCTTTCCACTTGGCTGTCAGTGCCGACGGTGTTTTTGTGGCTCTGTTTGATAAGCTGCTTTCCTGTCCATGCAGTTTTTCCAACAGGAAATTACATCAGAAGCACACACACACACATACACATATGTGCGCGCACACGTTCACTTCCTTCCGTGTGCCTTCAGAACGATTGTTTCCCCTCCACCTGACCTTGCTATGCTTGACTTCCTCTATTTAGGATCACGTGATCAGGTCAGGAAGGCCGCTATCCAATCGTTGTGCTCCCAAGTACAAACATAGGAAACCGACTGAACTTTGTTATGGTTTATCCCAAA
The DNA here is from genome assembly GCF_963692335.1 of Osmerus eperlanus. Lineage (NCBI taxonomy): Eukaryota > Metazoa > Chordata > Actinopteri > Osmeriformes > Osmeridae > Osmerus > Osmerus eperlanus. The sequence goes on from NC_085039.1 coordinate 9,140,662, forward strand.
ATAAAGAGTAGCTTGTAGCTTGTATATAACAACTTGTTTTGGCCTAATTTATTATTATTATGATATAATAATAATATATGCATAATATTATATATTATCATAATTATTAATAAGGCTTGGTCATAGATAGTAAAAAAAAAAAAAGGTTGTTCCTTCAAACCTCTCAGATGTCTGTCGTCCCACTGCGGCAGGACCTGGGGGTTAGGCAAATCACTGCCTGATTAGAAGGAGGCCCCCCTGTAGTTGTTTTGGGAAAACAGGAACGGGTGTCTGTGTGTGTGTGTGGGGGGGGGGTACATTTCACCCAGGTCAAAGCGCTAGCACTCAGCCTCTCTGATGACACGACCCTCCGCGCTCGTACATTAGCCTTGAGAGGCGGCGTTCCCCCCCGTGGAAGATAAACTCCCGCACGCTTCCCCCCCCCCCCCCCCCCCGTATCCAGTTCCTCCTCACCCCGCCATGCCGCCGCGCTCACGCACGTCAAACCAGAACGACCCGACAGACGGACGCAATTAAGGGCACTTTGGTCTTGAGACGGAGAGTGTTCAGATGAAGGCCCCTGTGGAGGGGTATCTCCTCTGAAGAGACGGTCATGAGAGCCTGTTGACAGCCCCGGTCTGGTGTTCGTCACGGAGTCAGACGCCATTGAAGGATCGCCCATATCTCTCCATCTGGACCGGGCACCAGACAAGAGGGCAATGAGACTTTGGTCCACGTAAGTGCTCTGCTAATGTGATACGTGAAGTTGGTCCCTGGATGTCGATCAAGCCTGTAGGACTAAGAAGCTAAGAAGGGGCTGGAAAAGCTTGGAAGGAAAATGAAAGAAAAAAAAAACAGACAAAACCAAAATGTGGAGGGGGGCCCAAATTGCAATCTCTTCATGGGACCCAGCCTTTTCTAGCGACGCCCCTGGTTGCATACCTCTGCAACTAGTGACTAGGGAAGGTAAACCTCTCAAAAGTGAGGAAAGCAGCCTTTTTCTTTTGTCAAACTGCTGTGGTAAACTATTTGTTTTTTTTTTACGGTTTTTCACCTGTTTTGGAAGTAGCAGTTTTCAGTAGCTCGGCTGACGTGCGAGCCTGCACTACTCAGAGAGACCAGCAGGAGGCAGTGTCTGACAGGTGAAGCGTGGGGAAAAGTCAGTCTGGCAAGCAGGTGATGTCATGTCATATCAACATTTTTAGAGAGCATGTTGAATTTCTCTCTCTCTCTCTCCCACGGCTTTGTCTGTAAAGGGCCAACAGATCTGTTTATCCTGCTGGCTAAAACACAGGAAAGGTTTGTCCTCTTTTCGGAGGTCAGTCTTTGATACTAATATGCTTTACTATTTATAAACATGATATTTGTTCTAGACGGCTCTTATGCGGCATATAAATCTGCTTGAAGGTTGTGGACAGAGGCAGGATAAGTGTAAAAGCCTTTTGTGTAAGAGGCTCTTCTGGGTGGAGTTGACCGAATGGAGAAAAGGAACAGCCAGCCCTCGGATAACGCTTCCAGAAGCTTCCGTTTACTCTCTGCATCTGGTGGAAGTCAGGGGTTAAAAATGTTTCCCACCAACTGCAGAGAGGCACTCGCTACCCCTCTCCGCCCCCTAAATCTACCCTGAGACCCCCCCCCCTCTTCTCCCTGCTCCCCCACTTCCACTCTCTTCCTGAACGGCTATCTCTCTCATCCCCCTCCCTACTGACACACACACACACCCAACACCACATCCTCTACCAGGGGGCGAGAGCCGGGGCCGTTGGACTCGCCCTCCCTTCCACTGTCAGTGCTTGGGAGGTAGCAGCCAATCAAGCTGGCCTGTCCCGAGCTGTAGGGAACATGGGCTGGTTTCCTGACACGGTCCCACAGATGAAGACCAGCGCCAACGCTTTCAAGGTCCACCGAGTTCATTCCAGGAGGGCTACGTGTGTATCGTGTGACGGGGGGAACCGGGAGACACCAGTGAGCGGCAGAACCAGGATACGGTCCCCTGGTGCATTTCAAATCAAATCAAAATGTGGCTCTGGCTTTTGGCACTTATTTGGTTTTCCACAATGTATGCTTCATGTTTTGGCTACCCGCAATGTTTGGGGCTATCTCGTTGTTATGATCAGTGGCCTATGCACTTTTGTAAAGCTCTCTCTTGGAAGTCGCTTTGGATAAAAGCGTCTGCTAAATGAAAAAGAAAAAAAAAAAAGTATTTGTATAGCCCTTTTTACAAGCAATGTCACAGAGGGCTTCACACACGCCCATAGAACTGCCCCTCAGCCAACCTAAACCCTCAAGGAACACAAGGGAAAACTCCCAGAAAAACTCACTAGAGGAGACAAAACGGAAGAAACCTTGGGAGGAGAAATTCAGCGGGGGATCCCCTCCTCCAGAGACGGTTGGTGAAAGAGAGGAGCAGAACACAGGCTTAATATAGTCATACAGCAGGGAAATGTCAACGGGTGTTGAAACACCAAAACCCAGTGTTCAACTCGGGTCAGCGTCGGTCATTCCCTGTATCTGTGTCCGGGCCCTCCCCCCTTGTTTCTACCTTTCTGACGATGATCTTGTTCCTCGGACCAAGATGATCTGTAAAGCGCCCCCCCCCCCCCCCCGCTCGGTATCCAGTCCACCTGGTTTGTGTTGTCCAGGGTTTATCTGGGCTAGTCAGGCCCACCATCTGTGCGAGGGGCACAACGATGACTGACGACGGTGGGACCCGACGCAGGTCGGCGCTAACGACGTTGGCCCCGCTTCATCTGGCTGATAAAGAGCTAGCGTTTGAGCGAGGGCCTAACGACGTGTCGTCGACGTTGTTATCTGGAATTCACCGTGGCGATCTGTAGGCTTTGGTTCAGAGGCGGCCGACAGCTGTTGCTAAATGATGTCATGTGTGTGTGTGTGTGTTTTTGTAGTGTACGCCGTGTTTGTACGCTTGTACGTTTGTGTATGCATGAGTACATGCACACAGGCGTGAGGACGTGCGTCACAATGTGTTTGGGCAGATGGCTGCATGTGCCACCGTTATGCCATCTGCTGTAGAGGGCAGGGGTGTCTGTGTGTGTGTGGTTGTCTGTGGTCCGAAAGTGGAAGACTGTTGGCCTGGAAACAAACAGTGCCTCATTCTACTGGATCCCCTGAGGGGACTGACTAGTGAAACAGTCATAGACATTAGCCTACTTTAGATTGGGGGAAAAAAAATGTTAAGCGTCGAATGTTTTAAAGGACCTCAGTCAGCGTTTCAAGTCGTCATTCACCCAAAGCAGGACCAGCCCATCCATAGGGATGGGAGAACTCTATGGCATGCAGAACTCCACAGCTTCCGAAATGAGACACAAAATGGTGTCTGTGTCTCGGGTCAGGGCCCCTTGCTGGTTACAGCTGATGCGACACCGCCCCGCTGATTCTCACTTCACACTGCAGGAGAAGGAAACTCACTCTCCACAGGAAGCCATCACACCTAACAACACTTTATTCTTTGCCTCCAGCTACGTTTAGAAGGTACGTTCTAATCCCTCTGGGAAGACAGTTGCAGAACAAACACACCAGGAGGCGAGACCAAATACCGCCGAGTCGCTTGACTGGTGTCACGTTGATTAGCAGCCTCCACTGTGTAAACACAACACTGCATCGAGGCACTGTTACAACGTTAGCCTAAGCTAGTTCAGATGTTCCGGAATCCTCTCCCTGTTGAAGATGAGAGGGGGTGGTGAGGGGGCTTCTTTTTTTTAGATGTACTGGTGGACGGTTTCGTCCTCGGGTGAGTCATCAAATTGGGGGGGGGGGGGGGGGGGGGAGGGGAGGGGGGGGGGGGGGCGGCTTTGTCCACGGAGCTCACAGGAACTCTCGGTGAACTTTGACCCGGGCGATGGATGGAGAGAGGGCTCTGCTCACTGATGCTACACAGGGGAGGGCATGTGTTGAGGAGAAGAATGCGAGATGGAACAGCCTCACACAGCTGAACATCTGGGGGAAAGGGCACGAGCTTGAGCTCCTCACTGGAGCGTACCGTGTTGGGTTAGTTGTTCCAGGAAACTCACTGTGGGCTACGACGGCGTCCATTTTGAACCCAGTAGCCCTTGTAGACTGCGCTGGATCATTGTCCTCTCTTTAACTGTCCTCATCTTCAAGGGCGCACATCCATTTTCATCAAACCTCCATGAAGTCCATACGCAGAGAAAGGATTCAGCGACGTATAAGCTGTCGTAGCCTTGCACTGAGAAGCCTTAGTCCTCTTATGCTCAGTCTCTGTCTCTGTACATAATAATTAACATCGTAATTCGGGGGAAGTTTCTGGGAACGACCGCGGCGAGAATCTAATCCCAGCCTCCCGTCCTCTCCTACACGAGGCTCTGAGTCATCCCTCGTTCCCCCAGAAGCCCGCCGGGATTCACCCCGGAAGGCCCGTCACATACCCCCAAATCTGTTTAGCGTTCCGCCTGGACGTTTTCCTCCCAAGGTCGGAACGCCGGGGAGAACCATACAGAAACTTTACATTAGGACTTTGGAATTCCCAGCTGTCGCACGGGGGTGGGGGGGGGGGGCCATTTCGATCCACAGCTTGCTGGTAATCTGCTTCTTCTCCTCCATACTGGCCAGGCTGTTCATTTTGTTCCCTGGTTAGTTGATCCCCGGTGCTGGAGACACGGCAGTTCCCTGCAGCAAGACGCACAGCAGCCCCGAGGTGAAGGTCCTCTGTGAGTACGTCGGTCTGCTTTACAGGAGAAGGCTGTCGAAGCTTGCGTTGTTGCCGTGACGACTCCACAACTGTTTTGCATTAAGGCCAATCAAAGGGCTGCGTGTCACAATGCATGCTCTTCTCTGGATGGGGAGAGCGTGGGGAATCATGCACGCTCACTTCCCAAGCTGCTGTTATGAGTGATTTCCTTTTTTTACTCCTCAAACTCATTGTTATGGTAACCTGACGAGTTTTACAGGGATGCACTGTTTGCCCTTTGCTGAAGTCATCTTTTTTCTTGGCTCTAATTCCACTCGTAGGTTGCGTTTAGGCACCGTGTCCTTGTGTGAATGTTGGAAAGTATCTCTGGATACGATATGATTCGGTGGACTTTAATAGACTTTGCTGTGTCTGTGTAAGTATGTGTGTGTCATGTCAGTGTGTTAAGAATGCTGGTCTTTCATTAGTTTAGCTCCATATTTTCTCTATCTTTCCCTCCCTCCCTCTCTCTCTCTCTCTCTCTCTCTCTGTCTTTCAATCTCTTACTTTCAAGTACAGTGTACCCGTATTAAGTAGCACAGCTGCAAAAGCTTCAGCGGCTTATATCTTAGGGGAAAGGACACCCTGGAAAAATATCTCTTCTCAAACAAAATTCCCGACCACAAATTCGGACAGTTTATCTTTGCGGTCATCACTCTAGCAAGGACTCTACTGGCCCGTTCGTGATTGCCGAGAAGTGCAGATCGAAAAGCAAACATTGCCTGAGTTATTGTAACCTTGAAGGGACTAGGTCTGAGATGTGTCAGGAGGAGAATAATACATCCTGCTACTTTGCTTTAGCTCAGCCCCCCCCGAGGGACTAGCTCTGCATAGAGACCATGGCTTTTCATCTCCAATTATCTGGGAGAGAACCAGGATGTTGGCCCGGTGAATGGCTGTGGGGAATAGGCTCTCATCCATCCAAGGTTTTCAGATCTGTGCAGTCAAATGAGAGAAGACTAGGATAGGAAACAGTTTTTTTTTTTGGTTTGTCCTATCTGGTCACACATGCTGTCTTCATTTGCACCACAGGGGAGCAGAGCACCCTCGGTGAAACACAAAACAGGAAGTCGCAGACAGACGTTTGTCTTCCTGCAGATCTCAGATAGGCCCTTCCAGATGTTTCTGTCTCCCTCTTCCTCTGCCTTGTTTTTTGTATATATTTTTTTTCCTTCATCCCTGTATCTCAGTGAGTCAGCCTCTCTGCTGAGTCATCGAGGTGACCGCCTAATTAACTCCATATGCTCCAATCACTGTACGTGCATCTCACAATCAGCCCTGACCTCTGGTCCAATCAGAGAGCTCCCTCGGGGGGGCAGAGCATTCCCTGGTTAGTCTCAAGTCGTCTGTTTGGCCCACACAGTGCAAACCAAAATGGCTCCAACACCAAGCTCTGAAGCAACCAGAGCAACCATTTTCCGAGGAGCTGGGTAACTTCATATGTACGGCTGTACTGCTGGTTTGTAGCTGCGTGACACAGACTTTTGTCACAGCTCCATTCTCATGTTGTTATCGGGATGCTGAACCCAGATAAGGAAGGACGTCAGTAGGTGATGCGGTATCTCACCCACGATGGTCGAGCTCTTCACAGAAATGGCCTGCTGAAATCGATTAGCAGCGAAGCTGGACCCAGATCCATTGCTAAACACAATAAAAACCGCCTGTGTTTTCTCCTACTAAAGCGACTATAGCTTGAGTATAAGTTGAATTTGCTTGTCGTGTCAAGCTAATCTTTGAAAATGCATTCAGTCGTATGTGTCTACAGGCCTAACTGAATATAACTGTGCCATGTATCCTTCTGAAGAGATTCTACTCTTTAGTATACATTTCAAGAGAGTCAAGAGATGTTCTGTTATCTGAAGCTGTCTTGTTTTTGAGAACAAAAACGGTTCTTATCTCCTAACGTGAGACGGCCAGGTGCCCAAACTACACAAGACCAACACACACACACACACACTCATATACACACAAACCCATACCCGGATACACACTTTCTAACACACACACACACATTATGCAAAAACAAAACACTACCTCTCAAACACACACAAACACATCCACACACACAACTGAAACCCAGCCAAGAATTAGATTCAGCTCCAACGTGAACAGGAAGGAAGCATTTGTGCTGAATATTATGAAAACATCTCATGGGCCTCCAGTGAGCTAGATAATGGGGAAAAAAGAAGACCTGTAAGCGGAGAACAGACAGGCTTCTCTTTCCATTCACTTTGAAACGTGCACACGTTTCAAATCCCACTCGTTAAACACTCACATAAATTGCGTTTTAAAGTCGTTTCCAATACTTGACGGGGACATTCCCCTGTCTGGAAGATTTGCGACATCGACACATAAATGTCACCAAAGGTTTGCATCCGAGTGCAGTCATGGGACCAAGACAACCACACACAGGAAGCGCAAACAGAACTCAACGCGTTCACAACGCGTAAATTATAACCGCCGCTCCTCAAAGAAGGTTCTGGGCTCATTTGTGGACTGGGAAGCTGTATGGGACATTAACTGGGACATTATTCCTTTAGTCATGGGTGTGAGTCAGTCATGACTATGACGGACTGAGACGCGTGTGTGTACGTGTGTGACAGGGAGAGGGCCCTTGAGGAGAGATGACCCACTGTCTTCCTGCTCTCCCCCCCGCTCCCTCGGCGCTCCCACCCCACCCCCCCCTCAGCCTGAGCACATACTCTGCCTCAAGCTGTGTGGAGAGAGGGGAGAGGGGTGGGGGGAGAGAGGGAGGAGGCAGAAGGACACACACACTCATACAACAATGAATGGCACACACAGGGAACATGGTTGAGGGTAACGCACACTCATATACACGTGATGATTCACATGGTCGTTATGAACCACATCATATTAACGTCTATGTCACACGCGCTCATACGTACACACACACACACACACACACATGCTGCCCTCTACAGCCCACCTCCTGCACACCGGGGATAGTGCCTGCCTGCATCCACAATGCTCTCCATTCACTTTCATCTGAATGAGGGGTGTGGAGCTTGCCTGCTGGCCGCCTGGCGGTCACATGACCGGGCGGGGGGGCGGGGCCAGGCGGTAGTAGCACAGCCTCTCCAGCTGGAGCTGAGATCGGGGTGATTGAGAGAGGAGGAAGAGAGAGAGATAGGAAGAGAGAGAGAGAGAGAAGGATTGGGAAGGGCTGGGTGAGTAGTGCCTTTCTATGCTTTCCACGTTCCTTCAAGCTGGAGTTTTGCGTGTGTTTCTGTGTGTGTGTGTTTTGCGTGTGTTTTGCTCTCGCAGCAGAGACGGTGGTGTGAGCTTTCACAGAGGGAGAGAGAGAGGTAGGGGAAAGGGGGATGAGGGAACAGAGGAGAGGGAAAGTAGAGATGGAGGGGTTTTGTTCACTGACCGTGTGTTTTGTGTGTGTGTGTGTCAAAGTTAGTTTGCCAAGTGTTTCCTGTTCAGACAACACGCTCGTTGGAGGTGAGATGAGTTGTGAGCGAGTGTTTTTTGGACAAGAGGTTTTTGGAGAGCAACTTAATATGCAGTGCAGTGTTTTTTTTTCTTTCTCCCTTGCTCCATTGTGCTGTTTTTCAGTCTGGGAGACTGGGGGGGGGGGGAGACATTGCTCCCCCTCTAACCCCCCCCCCCCCTTCTTCTTCTCCACTCCTTTTCTCTCCTCCCCCTTTCTCTGTTTCTTTTGTGTCCTTGGCTCCACACAGGGCTTGGGTGATCAATCTACTGAAACGGGGGAATGCTGACCAATCAGATTTAGCCCCTAATCAGTCCCCCCTGCCTCATGAAAGTCCCTTGTGCCTGTCTCTGGTTTTCTTTTGAACCCTCCCTCCCTCTCCTACCTTCCATGTAACATCATGGATAGTTTGTGTCTGTCTTTAATCTATTCCAGTGGATTAGCATGTTGACCCAGCACAATATTTGAACTTATTTCCTTTTGGCAATCACTTGCATCTTTTACCCCTGGTGGGTTTTCAGGCGAGTTCAAGGTGAGTTCAAACGTCATGCTATATTTTCTGCTTGAAGCTTTCTTCAATGGAGATGTGAAGTGCCCCTCCCTAAAGACCCAGAATCCCCCGGGGTTAGGTCCGTTGGGCCTCTAGCTTGAATAAAGAGAATCCCATCCTTGCTGTGCCTATTCAACATAGACTGTTTTAATTACGTACAGAACTGTGTGCACCAGTTTGAAATACTGTGGCAGTCTGTCTTTTTTTTTTTTTTTACAACTCCAAGCCTTTGGCCACACAGGTCTCCATTTTGAATTTCTGTATCTTACGCATTGGACGTCTCAGTCACGTTCCACCAATGGCGTACGAGGATTCCAGCCAGTGGCGTGATTCTACGCAGCAGAGCACATTCGTGTTCTGCTCCAGTTGCTGTCGTCACAGCGTATTATATGTCAGAGATGTTCTCATCTAGATGTCCTTGCCTGAGGGGGGCACCAGCCATGCTATCACTACAGCCAAGGAAAGATGCACACAGCTTCTCCACGTGCAGCTGTACAGTAGTGACTGTGGACGTGGGTCTAATTATTAGCTGCAGATATCAGTTTATACTGTGGTGGGCTGTGTGTTTTCTCTACTCGCCCCTTTTCTATAGTCAAGCTTGTAGTGCCCATAACAGTGCTTTTTAATGACCCACCTCAGCTTTACATGACAACAGAGGATACTCAGAGCCAGACAGCCGTCATTTACATGCAAGCTGCTAATGCTAATGTCCGGCTAATTAGCAATTGAAGCCACCACAAACCAACGCTTCTTAAAGAGGTCTCAGCCGACAAGGGAGGGGTCGGTGGGCTTCTGATAAGGGCTAGGTCGTTCACAACAAATACCACGCTGAGTGTTTTACGCTCTCAGGCAGTAAAGCTAGGACCCAACCTGCCCAGGTGACTAGCCTGAGGGGAGGAAGATTCTTCAGGAAAGGTATTTGCGTCATACGGCTAAGTAAAAACAAATAAACATACATAAAAACAAACTAACTAATACTGACAAAAATGGCATACAGCATTCACTCATATTGGATCCGTGATTCTATTCATATATTATGGGATGAAACATCCTGATGTGTTCCCAGCATATGGAGTGTATACACATGGTTGTAGTCCTCTGGAGTGTTTATCTGTACATTGAGAGCTGAGCGTCTACATACCACCCTTGATAGGGAGGTTGTTTACAGTACTGTCTGTGTACGTGAAGGGAGGGTGTGTGTAGAGGAATGGCAAACGTGTCATTTCCTGGCAGAGGTGACGATTGTTGATGGCTTGCCAGCAAATGGGAGGCCTGTGGCGGCTTGTGTGTGCCGTATGCCAGCAACATAGGCTACGGCTACAAGGCATGATGGGTCATCCATCATGCTGTCTTAACTATGATGATGAAACACTGGAGAAAACCAGTTTCTTTACATGACATTGGATCGGTATTTAGAGATGATAACTTGATATAGTCATTGCTTCAAAATGGACGGGAAGTGTAACTGAGGCAGAAAGCAGAAGTGAGGAAGCAAGTCAGTTGAATGTTTTTTCCACACGTCTCCAGGCTCTCCTCGCATTGCAAAGGATTTTTGATCTGGTTGGTGTTGTTTTGAAGTTATAGATGGGTTCCTTCAGGCATGCTGGCCCATGTATCTGTACAGGTTCACCTCAGGACAAAGCCAGGGAGTGTTTAAACCCTGCTGTTACATAGTGGGAAAACCCCTAACTCATTAGCATTAGCTATTAAATGGGATCATTTTGTTTTTGCTACAAGCTGGAGTCCTCTTTAGGAGTCATTTGACTTCACTGGCTGTTTTTTGTGAGCCTGTCTGAGCAGTTAAAATCGAAACATTTCCACACATAGAAATGTGTCGAAACCAAATAGATATCGAGTTGGAGGCACATGTTACGTGCAACTAATTGAGCTCTAGAAAACAGGAGGAAAACACCCCACTTAATATCACTACCGTAACGTCTCAGCTCCGAGTCCGAACTCCGAAATTGGTTCTAATGACAAACCGCGGTGTTCAGAGGGGCGCCACTCTGCAGATAAAAAACAACCAGTGCCTTCCTACTGGTGGTTGGGAGAGTTAAGGTTTTTAACAGGCGTCATTCACCCAAGGCCTTGTACTCAGTTCCCGATAGTACCGCTGCAGAACCGCTTCTGTGGTTTGGTCCTCTGAATCTCCCTTCCTTCCTCCAACCTTGTGGTCCATGGACCTACCAGGGTTGAACTCGAACCAACTGGTTCTCACAAAAGGAACACAAAGGCGCTCGTCACCACAACAGAAGTTCCACAGTAGTTATGGGCCTCCAGCTTCTCTCTCATTATCTCCCATCTCTCGCTGACATCTCCGACTCCCTCTCCCCCCCCCCCCTCTGTGTTTCTGTATTGCTCTGTTTTTACTGTTATTCCCCTCGTTCCGTCACTGTCCAGGTAGAGTTAGCATCCACGCGTCTTCCCCCTCTCTCTCGTTCTTCCCCCCCAGCTCTCTTTCTCCACCCCCCCCCCTCTATCTCTCTCTTTAGTCCCCCTATCTCTTCACTGTCTCTTCAGCCCACAGGGACAAGTCATTATCTGAGCCCTCCAGAAGTTTCCGTGTGGAAGGCTGTACTTTAACACCGGGCCGCGCCATCTGCTCAGTGCCTCGGAGGGCCAAGGGTCACATTCTGTGGAGTGTGTGTGTGTGTGGGGGGGGGGGCTTGTTGTTAACCCCACTGAGTGACAGATGAAGTGGGCCAGTAGCATTCTTCACCTTCGTCTGGAGCGTGCGCGTTGGTCGGCGTGTGAGGTGAGGGTTGTCAGGTCTGCCCGTCATCCAACTCACTGCATCGCTTGGACTGGCGTTGTTGTTATGATAGAGGCGTGCATCGGCCTCTTTAATCAGCCAGGTCCTCCTGCTTTTCAAGGGATGGAGGGATGGAAGATTGAGTGATTGAGGGAGTGGGATTTCCTCTTGGAGGTGCATGACAGCCATAGTTCTAACCTCCCACATCCTCTGTGAACCCCCTGAGTGCAGTGCCAGTTGACCAGTGAGATTTTGTGTTGGAATTTCTGCCTTAAGGAAGAGGCCATGATAAAACTACCAGCTTCCATTTGTGCCCATGCAGTGTGTGTTTGACCCCCCCCCCAGACGGCAGGCTTATGGATTGCCGGCATTAGGAGGAGGATTTGCTGTGTCATACAGTGTCCAAGCACAAGCTGGCTCTCTCATGCTTGCCTGTCACTGTCTCTCTCTCTCTCCCCTCCCCCCTCTCTCTCTCCCCCACCCACCCACCCTGCCTCCTTGCAACTCAACCCTCCATATATCTCTTCAGGACAGCGGCACACATAAAAATTAACGATCGCTTCCTCCTCCTCCGAGACGGCTGTCAAAGCAGCCATCTCCGGGAGGGAGGGAGGGAGGGAGTGCAGCAAGCATCCTGACAGGTCTGGGGCTGGGATATTGGGCCTAACCTCATGGGAACTGTGTCTTTTTAAGAGAGCAGCCTGTGTTTGAAGACGAGTCAAGTCATGGTGTGTGACCAGAGAGTTTGTTTTTACTCCTTCATACGTATCGCTACTGATCCTACATTTTGTGAAGTACAGTATCTTGTATAACATGACCTGTTAACACCTCTCCTCCAGAGGCTTTTAAAACATGTTTGAGTCGCAGAGGTTCCAGATTCTCGTCTTCTGAGAAAGAGTTCTGAAGTTCCAGTTTATATCCCTTTGCATCTCTCCCACTCTACAGCCATAATGAGCCAGCTTCATCAACCACAGGATTCAAACCACAGGGGCCATGAGGCATAATTACATGTTTGGTAGGGAATTAATTATTGTCAGGATCTCTTATTCCTCTTAGGCTTCTGTGGTATTCATCAGAATTCTGTTGTCAGACTGCAGATTACAGTATTGTAAAACAGATTTCTCCAAATATGCGTTTGCATCAAAGCTGCTAACAAAAGCCTGATGTTCAATCATATTATTCAAAAAAGGGAACTGGAGGCTGCGGTTGAAAGGTTTGAAAGAAACAATGGTTTCATAATGTGTTTTAAATAAAGTTCCCCCAAGTTCCAACGATACACAGCAAATTTGACCAGAACAAAGAACGAGGACTATTTTAACAAAGTCAACATTGTCTCACAGAGCACCACAAACGTGTGGCTTTCACCCTCCGAATATTTTATTTGGGTCAGGATACGTCTTATAGGATATTATAAACGTCAGAGACACAAGGGAGGGAATTGTATCTGACTGGGTAGTAGGAGGCTTCCTGGTGGGCACATTCTTAGTAGGTAGAGAGAGGACAGGATGGAGGTTGTGCGGTGGTAGCTCACAGGAAGTCTCTTGTCCAACTGACAGTTATTTGCCTCATGGGATCGGAGGCATGTCGTACCTCGCCAACGGTGCCTCCCCGTGACGACGAGCTAAACAAGCTTTAGCTCGTCGCTAAAGGGACTTGTGCGAAGGATCTGAAACGCCAGAACCAGCGTCTGTTCGAGAGACGCGTGACTCGCGTCTGTCTTCTGTTAGGCCACCGCTGACAAACAGGAAACCAAGCGTCTACCGCAAAGCAAGTGAAACCCCATCGATCACACTCCACTTCTCTGGGACACCAACCCAGCTGTTTCTATTTGAAACAACAATAAGCCACACTCCTGCTCTGATAGAAAACTCACGTCTCGCAACTCTCCAAGAGTCCATAGTTCTATAAACTTAAACCTGCAAGCGATGGGGTTAGTGTTGAGACCCAAACAGGGGCTCCCTGCCGGCGCTAGCTTCCAGCCTCCACAACCACGTCCAAGTCTACAAACGGTTGTGACGTGCTCAACAAGAAACGTAGCCCCGTTTTCATTCTATGAGCCTGCTTTGACATGTTTTAAATGACTCATCTCTTTCCACCGCTAGCTGTTTAGCTCTGCGTTCGTATTCCAGCTTGCCATTGATTAAATCTGAGTGTTGGGAGCGTACAGTGGAAAACTGGTAACGGGTCGATTCCCAGGGAAGCGCGCCTGTGTGGAGACAGGGGGTCTGAGGGAATGTGTTTGATAGGTTGATCCAGTCATCCAATCATGCGAACCGAAGACCTGAATGAACACTGTAACTTCATCTGCTTGGCTAAGCTCCAGATTTCTGGTTATCCAATCCCTCCTTTTTTCATGCCAAGACAGGAATATCAGTAGTCCGGAGTTGTTTTGACTGGATATTAACGTTGGACATAACAGCAGTATCTCTTGTGGTAACAGTGTTTGAGTGGGTTTGTTTTGGACAACAGAGGAAATTAATCTATACTTGTTTTTTGTGCTTGTGTCGTCTGAGGGGTTCACCCGAGGGGCGTTTAAGCACCTGTGTTTCTAGTCTACAACAGGTCAAATTCTCCCTGTTCATTTGAATGAGCCGCTTCACCCATCAGTGTTTTGGCTCCACTGCGGTGCTATTTGGCCTGACTTTAGAATACAGCCTTACGTCCAAATGAAGCTTGGCTAAAGGACGAACCCTAGGAACCAACGGATTAGTTATGATCTATTGTAGATCGAGCCTGAATTAGCTGCGGCTCACTTTTAATCCAGTGGCTTGCACCCTCAGTGGAAAGGTTAGAGAGCATTAAGTGCTCTCGTATCGTCGACACCTGACTGAATCTGTGACTCATAAAAAGCGACCCCAAAAGAAAGCACGGCTTTGCAAATTCTGTGACATTTACAATGGCCTCAAATGCCAAAGCTGTTTGTTTTGAGCTCTTAGGTGAACACGAGGAACTGGAAATGTAGTATTGAGGTTGGATTTATGGGGGGGGGGGGCGGGGGGTAAAAAACGATTAAAACGATCAGAGCTGCACAATGAAAGAGTTATGTTCAGTATTATGTGGAGAGAATTCCAACAACAGACTGTTGGGCTAGGCAACGTCTGTGTGATGCCAAAGCCAACTGCGCACACATGCTTTAGTGTGTGTGTGTGTGTGTGTGGGGGAGTGTCTATTCTTACAGAACAGAGACGTTCTAGCAGATGGCCTGGTGTTGGCATTGTCGCTGTGCCCTGTGGTAGGGGCGCTGCAGCCATCCAATACATCTCTAGTATCTGCTGCTACCAACCAGCCTGTTCCGATCCTCCACCGTGTCCAAGTCAGTGACTCAATGTATCACTCTTTCGCTGTCTCACACACGCTGACAAGTGACCACGAAACGAGCCGTGTCCGGCACACCCCCCCGATACCCCAGCCAATAGGAAGAATCTCGTCATGGTCCACTGCTCCTAGAGAACAGTGGAGCATATGAGGTTTACACAGGGGGGGAAAAGGGTTCACGTTTCACATTAGATGGACTGTTTAATGCCAGAGTTTTAAGGTCGGGTTAACTATTAGCATTAAAGAGCGCTTTGCGGATCTGGGGGGGAAGTGAAAATAAAACCCAATGCCCCCGTCTGTGACGTTTATTGATTGATGAACGGCGAATTTCTTTCTTTAAATGTTCCCAGGAAGTTTTGGGCCAAGCTGCTAATGTGGTAGGTGTGCCTCAATCCATCATCCCAGGGAGATGCGTGCTGTAGGAAGGTGTGGTCCACCATGTCCTCCTGCCTCCTGTTCTCCTTCATGTATCGTCTCATTGTAATGGGAAAGAAAGGACATTCTGTTTGGAGATGGTTTTCTTCAGTTCAGCCAGGTCTGTAGGGAGGCTGTTCATTTTGTTCAACTTTGTGAGTGTTTGAGTGAGTGTGTGTGTGTTACACTGTGTACTGGAGTACTTTTCCCATGAATGGTTTTTAAGGGATTCAGGGATAGGGGATTTGTCTTGTAGGAAAACTGTACGTCTGAAACATGAAAAATGCTTTTTACTGCCTTGGAGTGTCAGTGTGTTTATGTGTGTCTGTGTGTCAGAGAGAGAACATGGAAAAAGACAGTGATGAACAGGAAATTCACAAACCAGTGAGAGTTCAGATCAACAGATGCATTCTTGGAACAGCAGAGGAAATGAGACTGCACATATGTGTCAAAAAAGAGTGCTAGACTGTTCAGTATATAATGCTCTTTTTTTCAGTTGAAATCATACCAGACTGTAATGCTTGTGTGGTGATTGACTTTCCCCCTCTGTTTCCTCATTTGAAGTCAGTCAAAAGGAGCTTTTGGAGTCAGTCAACTGATAACAACGGACAGAGTGTGTCTTCATAAACAAACTTGTAAGGTCAGGTGAGGGCCTCTTACCACACATGGTGTTTCTGTCGACCTAGGTTAGGCTTCTTGCCTAAGAGGTGTTTGAGACAGACTCTGTGGTTGACGTGTCGGTGTAGTCATTGCAGAAGTGTGTCAAAGAGACGACAACGTCTGTCTCCTCCTACCACTGGAAGGGCTCGTGTTGTGTGTACTCGACTCAAAGTTGTTAGTGTTGTGCGCCTGTCTGGGAGCATAGACACACAGGGGGAAAAACCTCCCCGGGTCCTCTTCTTTGTTGGCTAGTCTCCTACCTTGGCAGTTAGCCCCGAGCTGAATCCTCACTCTTCCTCCCGAACCTGGACTGTTTCACCTCAGACCGTCTGCTTTTCTCTTCCCTACCTGCCTCCACGTCTGTCTTGGGTGAGTTAAGACTCGACGCGCAAGCCCTCGACTTGCGCAAGAGTC
Organism: Osmerus eperlanus; assembly: GCF_963692335.1. Taxonomy (NCBI): domain Eukaryota; kingdom Metazoa; phylum Chordata; class Actinopteri; order Osmeriformes; family Osmeridae; genus Osmerus; species Osmerus eperlanus. Next base: position 9,156,911 of record NC_085039.1, read on the forward strand.
CCTCGTTGCGCTCTGAAACGCTGCGTGGGTCGTCGACGCCTCGCCCCATCGGCCTCCTATCGGGAGGGTCCGTGGCTGTTGAATTCCAGCCGGGTTGGAATTCCAGCCACGCTAACTGTCTAAGCGGCTATTGCGAGACAGCTGTGACTTATTCAGGTTTAGATTTACCCCGCCGTAGGCTGCAGATGTTTACACTTTTCTCTGTGTGATTTACTGGCGACGGCCATTACCCTGACATGCTGAGTCGTTTGGGCCGTTTCCTGCAGCTCGAAGGATTTGGACTCATCCATTTGAGATGAGGGGAGATTGAATGCTTTACATGTCCCGTCGCCCCGGCTACAGATTAGCCGGTTCAAAGCTGAATCCTTTTATGTGGTAGTTTTCTGAAGACAGGTGAAGGTGTAGCTCTGTTCAGAAGTCTGGCGGAGTTTCACAACGGAAATGAAGCAGCTGCGCTTCACACTTTTCACGGAGCAGAAGCGTGTCTGGTACACATGCGGTGCTAATCTGATGGTACCAGAAGGCTCCTTCAGCCTGTTAGAGAAGAGGCTGAAGGTATCTACTGCCGTCATACGTCTCAGCTTGCAAAAATACTGACTGAAAATCTCCCCCTCCCCTCTTTCTACCCCTCTTTCCCCCTCTCTCTCTCTGTGTGACATCAGGGTCAGAGGTCAACACGAGTCACAGCAACATGTCCGAGTCGACCAAGTCGCCCCACCTCCACCAGGCCGGCGCCCACCCGCCGCAGACCAAAGGGGACAAGCATGGCGCCGATTTCAGCTACGTGGGCATCGACGCCATCCTGGAGCAGATGAGGAGGAAAGCCATGAAGCAGGGCTTTGAGCTCAACATCATGGTTGTGGGTGAGTGAGGCCACCTGAAGACACACACACACACACACACACACACAGGAACTCTTCCTGATTTGAGCGGCGATCATGCATGCCAGCATGCACGCTTGCACTAACGGCACACACACACCAGTTCTTCCTGCTGTGAGCGTGTCTCTCTCTGTGTGTGTGTGCGTGTGTGCGTGTGTGTGTATCCAAGAAAATGGCAGCGACAGACACACAAACATCAAAGGTCTGTCTTGGCAGGAATGGAGGTTTTAGTGCTCTTCAGTCTCCTCCCAACCCTCACAGGGGGTGCCTCAGGTCTGGGGCCCCAGAGATGGGTAGACTGGCACGGCCTCCACCGGAGATAAAAGGCCCCAGCAGCTGGAGGCAGAGAGAGAGAGAGAGAGAGAGAGAGAGGAATAATGATGCCCATTACCCTGACATGCTAAAACATACTTTGGTGAAGAGAAAATTCTGTGTGGAGAGAGGGAGAGAGGGAGAGAGGGAGAGAGGGAGAGAGGGAGAGAGGGAGAGAGGGAGAGAGAGAGAGAGAGAGAGAGAGAGAGAGAGGGAGGGAGAGCGTGTGCTGTTTTAAAGACCCACATGGCCTTATGATTGTAGTCCAACATGTGTAGGACGCAACCGTAAATATCCCACCTTGTGTGTATAACTTTGTGTAGAAATGTGTGTGTAATGGCGCCCCAGATGAGGGCAAGAACGCGAGGATCCCTCCGCTCGCACTTTGACAGACGCCACAAGGTGATCAAAGCTACTAAACGCCACTAAAAGAGCTCTGTGGAGCCCCTCCGGAGGTTTCCTCTCCAGAGTACCTCTCTGTGGCCACGACAGGATGGAAAAATCCCGTCTGCTCACGTTCAAGTGCGCATGGGGTATCCGAGCCCCGCGGAAGGGTGTCGTGCGTGTATATCCAGCCCTGGATTGGATGGCGCACAGTAGATGGGATCGGGGGTAGCAGGGATCGGGGGTAGCAGGGATCGGAGGGCATCAAGAAAGGGGGAGATTCACACGTCAACGACCCAGGCACGCAAAGTCAAATATCTGATGCCAATTACTGCCAAACAGTTGGACGAGACACCGCTTTTGAATCGGTCGAGACATTATTGAACGACGGTAATCCAGGACGTCGTCTGTCGTGATTTCTGGTAGTCGCCCGTCACCTCTGAGTGTTCTCTGCAGGCCCTGTCTTGGTTCTGCACCCATACGTTCCTTGCCGTTCTTGGCAAACGCCTGAGGAGAACGGAGCGGAGTGCGACGTGCTCCCGAGTGTGTTCTCGGTTCGCACCCGGCAGACACCTGACCCTGCTCAATACCACATGACACGACACTGGGTTGCGAAATGACACACTCAAGCATGGATGTGTGTGTGTGTGTGTGCCAAGCGTGCAACACAAGCGAATGCCAGGTTTAGAACAGAGAGAGACGTTGTTGTGGCGTTGCTTCAGGAGTATGTGTTCTCAGGCTCGATTGTGAATGAAGGCCTTTTTTGTGCAAAACGAAGAATGCGTGTCATTGCTATCTTGACTCCCTGTTCTGTATTTCTATACAATCAGCCTTCTGGCCCTTTTTCCCACCCCTCTAGGCTAGCATAGCCTTGTGTGAAAGGTTTGTCTGGTGAGGGAGTGTGTGCCAGTGTGTGTGTGTGTGTGGTCTGTACATCTGCTATTCCCCACAGCAGGTTTGACCTCTACAGCTGGTTGTTGTTACACACTAGATATATACATGAGGTCATGGTGTGTGTGTGTGGAGCTACGCATCCCTCATTTGCCGAAACATCCAGCTACATTTTTGTACAGATGTTTTCTTCATGTGCTTATGCCTGGCTGTGTGTTCACGTGTGTGTGTGTGTGTGTTTGTTCATGTGTGTGTGTCCACGTGTGCGTCCTCCTTACTGACTCCAGTGTCCCTCTCCTGAGCAGGGCAGAGTGGTCTGGGGAAATCCACCCTGGTCAACACCCTGTTCAAGTCCAAGGTTAGCCGCAAGTCTGTCCTGCCCGACCCTGAGGAAAGGATCCCCAAGACCATCGAGATAAAGTCCATCAGTCACGGTACACACACACAGACACACACACACGCACATACTGATACACATGGATTTTGAGTTACGTGATGTGAGGCACGAGTATACCAAATTACCATACTGTGTGCCTCACTATATTGGAAAAACGTCCTGGATGTCATGTTTTTTTCCCCCCTGTGTTTTTAGTTTAACCCTTGTGTTATCTTCGGGTCGTTCTGACCCATCAGTCATTGTGACCCACCGTCGTATTGCGACAACTTTACCGCATACAAAAACAAAGTGAAGCATTTTCTTTTAACCGTTGGGCTGTCTCAGACCCCCCACATTGCGAAGGTTAAAAGAAAATTATTTTTATTTGGTTTTGTATTGGGTAAAATTGGGTAAACACAACTATGGTTCGTTATGAACCTTTGGGTCATGTGACCCGAAGGCAGCACGAGGGTTAACCAGTCAAGCATGAAGTTACAGTATTCATGATACCTTGTCGTCGTCCCCCCCCCCCCTCAGACATTGAGGAGAAAGGCGTGAGGATGAAACTGACAGTCATCGATACCCCCGGCTTCGGGGACCAGATCAACAACGAGAACTGGTGAGCTGTAGTTCTTTTCTCAAAGCGAAATGCCTTCCTTTCTCGCCAGAGAACTCAATGTCCCATGTTCCCCCTTCACCCTCCTCAGCTGGCAGCCAATCATGAAGTTCATCAACGACCAGTATGAGCAGTACCTGCAGGAGGAGGTCAACATCAACAGGAAGAAGAGGATCCCAGACTCCAGAGTGCACTGCTGCATATACTTCATCCCACCTACAGGACACTGGTGGGCACACGCACACACGCGCACATACACACACACGCACTCTCACTCGCACGCACTCTCTCACACACACTTGCACTCGCACACAGGATAAGAAACGTGGGAACATCCCTTGAGCTATTGTTTTATTATTGTTTAGGACCGTCTGCACCTCATCCTTCCTCCCCCTCTCTCCCTCTCTATCTCGCTCTCTCGCTCTCGACCACATGTGGAAGTCATCCTGCCCACAGAGACACAGAGGTATCGTTTGGGAGTCGGGTTTCACAAAAGCACCATTCACCCCCCGTAATGATGGAATTCACAGACAGAGGACTGACAGGAGAAAGATCATGCGGAAGATAAGATGTATATGTTACACACTAGTTTATGGCGTGGACTTGTCAACAGACAGCTGAGAATGTATTTTCAAGGTATCAGGCTGCAGGTGAGCCAGAGGACTGCAGCGACTGCAGCGCTTGGATGCAGCCAAAGTCATCGACGGTTGAAAGGAAATGGAGTAAAGACGAGTCGCAGCCTCGAGATTTTCTAGAAAAACCCAAGATGGTGGATACTCCCAGGCGTTCCCGGTGCTCCTCCGTTTGCAGTGTTCTAGAATGATCCGCCTGCGCTGAACACCCAGGTGGAGGCTATTGGGTGACTTGTTTTCTTGGGTGTCGTGACGCTAGCACAGACCCACGCTCCTAATTCGTCTGTTATGCCGACTGGGTTGGTCCTGCTGCTGTTGTGAGTGACCGTCCATTCTTTTGTATTTTGCTCGAGTCTGCAGTTAGTTAGTGTGTCCTTATGTGCTCCCTGGGTGAGTGGAAAACACACACACACACACCATCTGACCACATGACTCAATCACGACTCCACCCTTCCCCCCCAACCAGTATCAGTAACAGTTGTCCACTTGCGCTGTTGTTCCCTGCAGTGTATTGGCTGAGTGGATGGTGTGTGTGTGTTTGTGTGCTCCATCTCACTTTGACAGACCCTCTCATCATCTCCTCAAGTCGCCACAGCTGCATCTAGGGGGCTGTGTGTGTGTGTGTGTGTGTGTGTGTGTATAGTCCATCTGGCAGCTGCACAGGCAATGCGACCAGCCACAGTCCCTCTGTCACACAAGGCAATCCAAGCCCCCTCTCTCTTCAACCCTTCAGATTAAAGCTCCTCTCCCTGCCAAGACACTCTCCATCCATCCCGCGGCCCACACCCCCCTGTCCAAACAGCCTCGGTTGGTATCTCCCAGCACCTGTCCCCTCCGGGGCCCCATTACTCAGTGTTGGCGCTGACAGAGGGGCCAGGAAGTGGTATCTTCCGTCATGCCACCCAGACACAGGCAGGACCCAAGTGCAAAAGAGGAAGTCGAAAGCGTTCGCTCACTTTGAGACGAACTCTCCCGCCCCGCAGTGCATACAGCATGCAAACACATACCTATGTACACCTACCCACTGTATGGGGCGGACATTGATCTATCTACTTCCCGAAGATGTCTGGAACAAGCGTGAGGAAGACGGCAATACCAGCGTTCCATCTTCAGGGATCTTTCCATGGACCCACACTCCTAGAAGGAGAGTTTCGATCATGGTTCAAAACAACAAAACACCTCGAACAACAAAAACTCGAGACTATTGGTCCGTCCTTCTCCTTCTCTTCCCTTACTCGGTCCATTCTCTCACGGGCTCCTCGGGTTGAGGTTTGAACCCAGGTTCTGCAACCAATCATCCACACCCGGCGCCGCCGAAGCCCCTTTCCTACCCGAGTCTGTGCGTCTTCGCCATCTGGCTCCACAATGAAGAAATCACGAGCGGCAAAAGTGATTGGACGCGCCGCTGAATATTCAGTAATATTGGTAGCCGCCTGAATAACAGGGGAGATATCGAGTTTTACAGCCAACGGCTTGACTCTTCGAAAAGCCTGCCGAACTGTAATTTGAAATTTATTAGCGCTCGCTGGTATTTTACATGTCAGCAATTTGCTCCAAGGTTCTTTCAGTTAGTTTTGAGTGGTTTCAGATAATGGAACTATACATAAAGGAGGGGGGGGGGGGGGGGTTCCGAGACTTGAGAGAGAGAGAGGGAAGGGGGAGAGCGGTCTTCACAGTGAGCTCCCCCTTGTCCTCTGACTTGGTAGCTCCCAGTTTGACCACAGAAGGTCATATGGGTAGGTGCGAACCCATATGGATGCGATGGTTGTGTGTGTGTGTGTGTCAGGGGGCCCAGGCAGAGGCTGCTAGGCCCCAGCTGCTCCAGGCCTTAGAGCCAGGGTCAGGGTTAGGGTTAGGGTTAGGCCCCAGCATGGTAGGCTAATTGGAGGGCAGAGGAGGATCTGCTTGAACAACCAGAGGCACCGCTTCCAGCCTGTTAGTCTGTTTCTCGCTCGCTCTCTCTTTCTCTCTTACCCACTCGTACAGAAACACGCACACGCACACTCACAGGCACTCACAACCTTAATTCATCGTAGCACGTCTAAAAGGCGATGAAACTGTATTGCCCCCTGGTGGTGTCGAGCACCATCCACGTGGTCTAGAATGAACCGTCTCCTTCATGGTTCAAATACTAAACTTTCTACTCTCTTTCTCTCTCACTCACTCTCTCCATCTCTTTCTTTCTCTCTCACTCACTCTCTCTTTCTCTCTCACTCCATCTTTCTCTCTCACTCACTCTCTCCATCTCTTTCTTTCTATCTCACTCACTCTCCATCTCTCTTTCTCTCTCACTCCATCTTTCTCTCTTTCTCCCCCTCTCTCTCTGTGTCCCTCTCTGTCTCTGTCTCTCTCCCTCCTCCCCCAGTCTGAGGCCTCTGGATGTGGAGTTCATGAGGAGGCTCAGTAACGTGGTCAACATCGTTCCCGTCATCGCCAAGGCGGACACGCTCACCCTCGAGGAGAGAGACAGCTTCAAACACACGGTAAGGACTGGTAGGTGTGTGTGAGTCGACCTGCGCCCAGAGATGCTGTGCGCGTGCGTGTGTTCTACGAACCGTAATCTTGTCGATTTTACTGCCTCTCGGGCTAAAGCGGCAAAGAAAAGCAAGCAAAAGCCTAATTCTGGTTTCATCACCTCACAGCAGGGTAAATACAGGCCAGGGAGAGGGTAGTCTCTCTCTCTCTCTCTCTCTCTCTCTCTCTCTCTCTCTCTCTCACACACTCACACACACACACTCTCTCTCACACACACACACACACACACACACAGAGGCTGGTGCTGTGAGAACCTGCCAGGCATCACAAACAGCCCTCCATCTGTATCAACTTCCTCACATGGCCAGTCTTGGAACTGGAACCTTCCCCAAGTCATGTTCAGAACCAAAAAAGGGTAGTCTTTAAGTCTCCACATCTTTATTGTGGCACAGTATTTCCACTGTGTTCCAGCTTTCTTTAGACCCGGTTGGCAGCCATGTACTGTAGTTCTGCTCCACTGCCTGTGTGCCCTGCCGGTCTTTCATTACGACTGAATCACAGGGTACAGGGGAGACCACCTCTAGACAGGAAGCCACTCCAGGTCTCTCCTCTTTCGAGGTAAAATAGTAGACCTAAACATGCTTTCGATTTGGCCACAGTGGAGTGTCTTATTGTTGGTCGGTCTGGTTGACCTCTCCTTTGTAAGAGACTTGATGACCTTTTGAACCACGTTCATTTAAAAGCCCTGGCTTGATGCCGGTAGTTTTCAAGGTCGTTTGTTGTCTCTCCATGGCTGCATCATACAAATGCTGGCCGGTAGCGTAGATGCCGCAGACTTTCCCACAATGCTTTTTGTTTCGTCCAATATGGCCCCTCCTCCCCCCTCTTCCCCCCCTGTTCCTGTGTGTGTTTCTGTTGGCCTGTGCCCAGCTCAGGGGGGGTGGAATGGAGTGAGAGATGAGGTGTGTCGGGGCCTCCCGAAACCTTCCTCCCCGCTCCCCCTCTCTCTCCCTGGGATCCTGCGACACAGCTTCATGCCCGCAGGGGGAGAGGGGGAAACACGCGGGCCGTCCCGGCTACCGTCCCCCCCCCCTGACGACGACTTCATCCCACGCGAGCAAAACATGCGAACGGACGACCTGGCAGGGGGGGGGGTTAGCCGAGGGCCTGTTTTGGTTGGCCGCGCGTTTGGCGCGTGACCCGCTGGGGGGTTGTGATTGAAACGTTTTTGCGCGTTCGCCGTCGCCTGCGCTTTCTCTGGGAGTAGTTCCGACACGCTAACGGAAGGCTTTTACGAAAGGTCTGCGCCGTGTCGGCCCAGCTGTGTGCCTGTGCGCATACAGCGTTCTGCAGCCCTGCACGCTGATGTGGCTTTGTCGAATTCCTGTTTGTTCCCAACCTCCCCTATTAAATACGCATGCGAACGCTTCGAAGCGTAAACAAACCGGCGGAAAGCGGGGGGAATCCGACGCGTTTGATCAGCGACAAAGTGAAAAATCTTCAGAGGGTGCTCATTGTGAAAGGGACAGCCGTTCATTTAAAGCCCACATCGCTGGCTGATTTCCCATCTGTTCCTGTCTGGGTCTCAGTCGTTAGAAAGTCGTTGGCAGGGATTAGGAAACCGTTTTGTCAGCCTCCCCGTTTCGGAGTGTTTGTGTCACGGTGGTTAACCTACACGTTAACTCCTACATGTTATGTCGATTTGGGATCGTTTGTTGTCAGCACCAGCTTTAACGGCATGATGAAGTGTTTACGGTACAAAACCCTCTTTCAAAGTCCCTCCTCGTCACGGCCATGAAGGCCTGCCCTCTCATAAAAATTCCCCTTTCTTTTGAAATGTTTTATTTAAACTTGTGTCTTAATGGCTGTGGTCAGATAGCTGAGCGATTAGGGAATAGGGCTATTAATCAGAAGGTTGCTGGTTCGATTCCCGGCCGTGCAAAATGACGTTGTGTCCTTGGGCAAGGCACTTCACCCTACTTGCCTCGGGGGGAACGTCCCTGTACTTACTGTAAGTCGCTCTGGATAAGAGCGTCTGCTAAATGACTAAACGTAAAATGACTAAATGTTAATGTGCGCGTGCCTCCGCAGATCAGGGAGGAGCTGCGAGCCAATGGGATCGACGTGTACCCTCAGAAGGAGTTTGACGAGGACGCCGACGACAGGATGATCAACGAGAAGATCAGGGTGAGGTGCCACACGGGCGCCATCGAAAGGGTTGCATGCAATCAAACCACAACCCTATAACAAACCATTATTGGTGTGCGTGTGTGTGTGTTTGGCCTCCATCAGGAGATGATCCCATTCGCTGTGGTGGGGAGTGACCAGGAGTACCAGGTCAACGGCAAGAGGATTCTGGGAAGGAAAACCAAGTGGGGCACCATAGAAGGTACACACACATACACCCCGTACTCATTACGGCACAAGCACTCCCGCATGCGCTCACACGCAACCCTGCCAAACTATGCGATGGAAAAATAGGTTCCTCCAGATTTACCATCTGCACAGCGATGGGGCTCCAAACACACTCACGTCACCGCGGCCGTCCACTGCCAACACGTGTTCGAACCCCAGCCGGCTGATTTAAGCGTCTGTCGTTCGACGCTCGGGCGAATGTTTCTCATGTCCATGTCTGTGTGTCTCTCTCTCTCTCTCGCTCCATCTGTGACTGAAGTGATTTAAGGTCGCCCGGCCGTGGATGAGATTTACCGAGCTGTCTGAATCTGTAGCATTGTGAAGGGGAAACATATGCTAGAACTGCTGCGTTCTAGAACTGGTGCGCACACACACGCACAGTGCAAACTGTGTGCACTGTACACAGGGAACGGAGCTGCACGCAACACACACACACACACACAGACTCAAGCTCCTACAGTGTGTGTATGTGTAGTTCTGTGGACTCCACAGAGAGCTGCTCCTGCCAAAAAGTAGTGGGTCATGGCGGGCGAGCGTCCTCGCCTCACCCGAGAGGGAGGTGAGGGAGGGGGGTGAGGCGTGAGGACGGAAGGTGGGGGGGCGGGGGGGTCCGTCTGGTGGGACAGAGTTCTCCGGAGGACAAACAAGACGCAGGAAGAATGTGACAGAGTCTGGAGGACTGGCAATTTCCCAGAATCCACCTGGGTCCTCCAATTCCCCCCTCTTGGTCCTGTATGTTAAAGACCTCTGTAAACTCAAAGAGTAGATCTAGAGATGGTCTTTTTACTTCATATCTTGGTGCAAGGTAGAAAAGCACAAAAGGTTTTTATAGCCCTCAAATATGTACCCTTCAGCATTTTGAGATATTTGGAAAGGCCAAATTGAACTCTTTAGACAAAGATGTGAGTGTGAGATGGAGGAAAATATGTGAGAATAGAGGGAGAAATTCTGTGTGTGGAGGGAAGATGGTGGGGGTGGTGGTGGTAGGGGGCAAAGGCTCCATTCTCACCCGGCCAGGCAGCGTGAGACATGGGGGGGGGGGGGGAACGAATGCTGCTGGGCACGTCTGCACCGCCAGCATAACTTAGGCCACAGAGGAGGACTGTGGTCCCTGGGTTCTCACAGCTCTCTCTCTCTCTGTCTCTTTTTATCTTCTCTCTTTCTCTCTCTCTTTCTTTCTTGCTATTTTCTCTCTCTCACTCTCACTCTCTCTCTCCCTTTTCCTCTCTCACTATTAATTACAGTAGTTAGAACAGTGTGGAGGTGTGTATCAGACTAATATAGCATTATTCGGCGGTTGGCAACATGTCAGGTGACCGACGTGGTATTAAAACGAGCCCTTCTACAACTAATCAAAACAACCACACGGAACGAGTGCTTGACTACGCCCACCACCCTGGCCCCCCCTCCCTCCCCTGTCTCTCAAATAGAATTTAATTTCCTGCCCCAGGATTTCAAAGGTGCACATAAATACAACCACTTTGCTTTTTCTCTCTCCATAATTTGTGGACTTGACATAATCTATAATTCAAACACGTGTTGGGACCTACTCAGGCACCAGAATATTGTCACACCAACTTGCTTAAACTGTCTCGCGTCGTTATTTTTCTCATAAAGGGGCTCCAGATATATTAAATTACTTGGAAGTAGAGGGAGTTATCTTGACTAAAGTTAATTGCCGCAGATGTCAAGTTAAAAGAGCGCCCTTGACCAGGCTTTGGAATGACAACGCTGCCATCTTGTGGTCATTTCTGGAATAACGCTGCTATGATCTCGGGATGATAGGGGTTGGTCCATCGAGGGTCAGTCATTGCGTCTCCATTTTTAGACTCATAAACCTGAACACGTGTTTCCTATCTCTTTACAGTGGAGAACATTGCGCACTGTGAGTTTGCCTACATGCGAGACCTGCTCATAAGGTGAGTGCTGTTTACGGGTTTTTGTACTCATTATGTACGGCCGCCTGGTAAATGGCGACGAGGGTTCGTGTGTGTGTGTGTCCCAGCCTGCCTTGACCCCTGTCCCTCTCCCCCCTGACCTTCAGGACACACATGCAGAACATCAAGGACATCACCAGCAGCATTCACTACGAGGTGTATCGTGTGCGCAGGCTAAACGAGTCCAACACTCATCCCATCGCCCTGCCCAATGGCCAGCCCATCGCTCCACCCAATGGCCAGACATCCGCTCCGCCCAACGGCCAGCCCATTGGTCAACCCAACGGCCAACCCAACACACAGCCCGTCACGGCACAGCCCGTCACGGCACAGCCCGTCACGGCACAGCCCAACGGCGTAGCCCAGCAACACAAAGTCATGTCCAACGAGATGTAGGCGTCTCGACAGCCACGAGACCACCTCAGCATTTTACATTTTGATCAAACACACACACACATTGAGCATATAAAGCCTAACTTGCTAGAAACACACACACACATTCTCACACACACACACATTGAGCATAAAAAGCCTAACTTGCTAGCAACACTCTCTCTCTCTCACACACACACACACACTGTGGGCCCAGTTTGACCCATCCTTGCTGGCTGGTAGACCCAGTGTCATTCAGTTCACAATACACAGCCCCCCCCCCCCCCCCCCCCCCCTCAAAGAGGCAAACATTTCAAACTGTTACTCTAGACTGTCAAAAAGCCAGCTTCACACCTTCAATATATAGACCAGAGATTATAGGTATAGATGATAACACCCCACGATGATGTTGATGATGATGTGCCATAGTCTAACAGTATAACATAGATATACCACTGTTCTACCTAGCTAGACTGCAACAGCGAGGTTGAACTGTTTTACACTGCCCAGTTGGAACAGGAAAGAGATGTTACAAAGAAAGTGTGGCACATTCAATCGTATGGATTAGCAGAACTAGAAAAGCAGTCGTCGTTGGCCAGATCTACCTTTGCGGCGTGCCGGACGTCGCTGTGCAGACGAGGGCGTGTTGGGGACGATGGGTTCCAGTTGTATGAAAGGGGCGGGTGGATTTCGACACATCTGCACTGTGTGACGTCACGGTGTGACGTCACGGTGTGGAGTAGCTTTGGCATCCCATGTGTCTCTTTTACCGTTGTATTTTCGTAAAGTGTTTTTTTTCTTTTCTTTCTTACGTTCTCCGTGCCAAACCAACCTGTCTATACTTTTATGCCGCCGGGTGTTTTTTTTTGCGCGTCGGGCTCATTCGTTTGTGCTGTGCTTTTTGACATGACTCATTTACTATTGTGCTGGTGTTAAGATATTATTGTGCTGGTGTTTCTGATGATGGTGGGGTGGGTGTGGAACATGGACGTGCATGGAGCCATCCTACTCTTCCTCCTCTTGCTGTCCCCTGTGTACATCCCAAATAAACGGTCCTTTCTGTTTTCAAGACAAGCAAATACACACATTTGATTTATTACATTGTATTTGTGTGCATCCTGGTAGGAGCCCTCATACAAGGCACGCAATCCAATTTGAAATGACCAAGACTGGTTGATTTGTGAAGAATGTGCGCTCTTGCTCCACCTGAAATTGTTTTTAGTCGAGCCATTGTGTTTTATGTCCATAGTGTCCATAGTGTCCTAAACACAGAACCCCTGGTTCTGTGTTTTGGGCTCCTGTGGTGACATGCAGAAGTAGCCAATCAGCTTGCTGTGTACAGTGTTCCATCTGCCTCAGACCTGCTGTCATAGGGTGCTTAGAGGACAGCCCCTGATAGGCCTACCCTTTAAAAGTGTGCAAGTGTGCAAAAGATCATTACTGTCCACCACCAGATATATCTACGATGTGAATATCTGTCTGTAGCAGTAGGCTTACAAGTAGGAGAGTGTAGGCTTATCTAATCTTTTGTTTCTTTCATCTCCATGCATACCTGTGTACCTGATAACTTGTAACGCCCTGATGAAACAACAGCTCCAAATAGCCATTCAACCATACAATTATTATATTCAGCGTAACATTCAATTTACATGTTTCCCAGAAGACTATTGAGTGATCCGTCTGTTACCTGAAAGATATTATTCGTAATAGCTTATGTTTACTGTTGTATAGTTTTCGTGTAATTTGTTATTAGAATACGGTTTATCTTTGATATGCATATCTCAAAGAGATAAAGATTGATATTTTTATTGTTTACAGTTCTGTTCGTCTTGATTTCTAACAATGTATGATCATGGTCAAGCTTTTAACAGAGGATTTTCATTAGACTTTTCATGAGCTAGATGCAGGTGATCGCCTTTCATGAGCTACATGCATGTGATCGCCTTTCAATCAGAGAAGCCCTCAATTTTGGCCGGAGAATCACCGCACAAACAAATGTTTGCTATGAATTTCTCGGAAAGTAAACAATTAGGTAATGTTGGCGATTTGTTTGCGGTGATGGTTGGTAACTTCTGGAAATTTGTTGGGGCTTATTGCTACCTTTTTTTCTGAAGTTGACGTTAACAATAACACGAAACAAGAAACCAGATGCTAAGTATTTGGACAAGGTAAGCGCCTAACGAAGCACAATGCATTATCACTGAAGGAGGCATTTCCCAAACATGTATTTTTCAGACTGGGTAGCAATGAAGCTTTGAATAGCCCACATTTACGTTAACTACACTGAAAGCCCACTCGACTAGCCTTAATCTTCTGGTTTGTGTTCAGTTCATTTAGGCCTACTTTGGTTATGAAAAGGTCTGACACACTGTTTTGTTTTCACGTCAAAGTCATTCAGCCTGCGTTTGATTTACAGTTCGTTTCACCGTTTTGCATCCCACGGTGCAACCACTTGGCACGACTGACCTGCAATCTCTCCTTCTCACCTCCTTTCAGCCAGTTTCTCACCTACCTCCTGCCCCTTGCGACCCGTGATGACGCGTTATTGTCTGGTGAGGATCAGAAAGGTTAGTCTGCCACTTTCACCCCGCGACTTCCCATGGAGACTTGACTGGGAGTAAACAACTCCTTGACTCCAAGGACGGCAGCCTAGCAGTAAAAAGGGGCACCAATAAATTACGTCTTAAGATGGAGAGACGACTCAAGGATAGGCCTCACCAGCCTCAACCTCGAGGTTGGAGGTCAGATGATTTAACTTTGTTCATCTTTACTTTCTGTGCATTTCTAAAGTAAAGATAGGATGTCACAAACAGCCAAGCCCTCAGACAAAATTCCCCACTTAAATTCCTTCCCAATCCTTCACCCCTGCCCCACTCCCTTTGTTACATTTGTGGCCGCTTACAAGCTTACAAACTTTCTGAACGCAATCTGGCAAGACCGTTAATTAGCTTAAGCCCATTGAGCTCCGAGGTCCATTATGTTGGCATGCAAATGCTTTTGTTTTGAACCGTGTGAGTGGGTCAGGGTCTTTTCACGCCCCTTCCCCTGTGAGATGGCGAGCGTGGCAGGGTTCGGTCTCAAAATGGCGCCCGCCTTCCTCTCTCACCTTTTTCCTCGTGCCAGTCCTTTCCTCTGGCTTGCTTTCCCCCCCTGTCTGCCGCCTGCAGGTAAAGAGCAGCTCATTTCTCTATTTCTCTCCCTCCCTCCCTCCATCCCTCTCTCTCTCTCCAGGCAACATACCGACACCATATCCTTAGAGACAGTGTGTGTGAGAGAAATTCACCGCTCAGATCCATGGCATAGCTTGCACTCAGTTCCCTTTCTCTCACCTCCCACTACCGCCCCCCCCCCCCCCCTCTTCCTCAATTACCTGCCAAAGCTAGCTTTTTGTTTCCTGTATGTAATTAAATTAAATCACTATTCAGTGGAACTTTTCAAGCACACACATAGAGAGAAATCCCAATCGAGGAGTTCCAGTGTTTTGTGTGTGTGTATGTGACTCCTGGGTCACGATTTACTTGTGTTTTCATTACCCTACCATAAACCCCCTTCCCACGGCACTGTTCAAAACCTTGTCAGTCAGAACGAGACCCGGGAGATGGAGAGAAAAAAAACCCACACTGTGTCTAACTCTGCGGTGAGTTGCTACCGTTGTGCAGCACAGCCCTTTGGGACTTGTAGTCTTGTCTTGCCGTGTGTTCCCCCACATGTCAGGGCGATGCCTTCATGTCAGAGACCGGCGCTGTGTGTTAGTGCTAGTGACGGCTTCGACTCGGCACAGAGGGACCTGGCATGCTGTGCCACTCTTGTGAAGCTCTGGGTGGTCCGCATTAATTAGGCGCTCGCTCGCGCACACACACACACGCACGCACAGTCAGACTGGAGCTGCCGAAGAAGTGGTCGTCGTCGACGACGCCCCTGAGTCTTCCCCGTTTAGTTTTGACGAGGGCGCGTGCGGCCCGCCCCCGGTGTTCTCATGGGGCTGGGACTGACGGCGACAGCCGAGTTCTGTCAAAGCGGGTTGTTTATCAGAATGTTCTGGTAGTGCTAGGGGTCTGATAGAGAGAGAGACAAGCTCGACAGCGAACAATGTCGACGTAGTTCACAGGAAGACAAGGAGCCACTCCCCAATCGTCGAGTCCCTCAGCGCCGTTTAGTCACTCCTCGAACCCGTGCCAAGTTTTAACAGCGCTCTCAGGGGAACAATACGCCGCGCCGCTACCCCCCCCCCCCCCCCCCCCCTCCCCCGCCGCACCATATTGCTTTACAGTGGCATGGTGCCATCGTCCCCTGGCTCGGAGACGCTTACCTCACGCTCAGACTAGACCCCCCCGGAGAGTCACCAGGCGTAACTTGGTCTGCAGGAGATCGCTGGCCGGGGAGTTGTTGTGTATCGAGGGGAGACGAAGTACACACAGGAGCCCAGTCAGAATGGAAAGAGGGGACGGAGGGGGGGGGGAGAGGGTGAAGGGAGGGAGGGAGGGAGGGAGGGAGGGATGGATGGAGGGAGGGAGGGAGGGAGGGAGGGAAGGAGGGAGGGAGGGAGGGAAGGAGGGAGGGAGGGAGGGAGGGAGGGAAGGAGGGAAGGAGGGAGGGAGGGAGGGAGGGAGGGAGGGAAGGAGGGGAGGGAGGGAGGGAGGGAAGGAGGGAGGAGGGAAGGAGGGAGGGAGGGAGGGAGAGGGGGAAGGAGGGAGGGAGGGAGGGAAGGAGGGAAGGAGGGAGGGAGGGAGGGAAGGAGGGAGGGAGGGAGGGAGGGAGGGAGGGAGAGGGGGAAGGGGGCTGTGTGTGCTGTCTGGGCTGGCTGTGTGGTTACCGGGCAGACTTGGTCCTGCTACAGCTCTAGTCTTGCCCTGCTAGTCTGCCGCTCTGTCTCACAACTCAGACACCCCTCAGTATCATCCTCAGGCTCTCCAGAGGTATGGACTCACATTCACACACACACACACACACACACACACACACAGCTGAAGTCAGAAACCCCTCAGTAGTGTTCTCAGACCGGTCCTCGATTCCCGTCTGCGAGCCGAGCCAAAACAAAAGATCGCCTCCCCCGCGCTGCTGCACCCCCCCCCCCCTTCCTCACGCCCCTCTGTCTGCCCGCCGCACAACCACTCAACGCAAGGTCATTTGTTGCTAATTAATTGCGGTTTGTTGATGGCTTTCGCATACGATCAAAGCTCTGCATGGTTGTTTTGATTCTTTTTTTTTTTGGGGGGGGGGGGGGGGGGGTTTGTGTTGTTCGTCTCGCTGATCGCAAATCGGTGCTTTTGGAGAATCGCGCAACGTGGCGTCGTCGTCCCCCCCCTTCTGGATGCCCCCCCCCCGTGTGTGAGGTGGGCATCCAGACGCCAGCCCCTCTCCCCACCCCCGTGTGAGGTGGGCATCCAGACGCCAGCCCCTCTCCCCACCCCCGTCCCCCTGCATTGCGACCCCCGTCGCCCACCTCGCGCTGCCCGCCGTGCCCCAGAGCCCGCCTGCCAGCCTCCGAAAACAAACGCGGCGGCGCTTATAGTTCCACCCTGTTGGCCGTCGACGTATTTTAACGGCGTCTCGGCCATCTGTTCCTTTGCTTCTTTTTTTTGGTCCCCCCCACCCCGTTTCCATCCATGTTCCGCACAGCCACCCCCCCCAGGGCTCCCACGTCAGCCGCCCCCCCCCTCCCCCTCTCCTTGGCTCCCGGCCAGCCCTCGCGTGGCAGAGCGGGGGGAGGGGCCTCCGCCCTGCCCTCCCCGTATGCAGATTGGCCCTTGTGTCTTTTGATTAAAAGACAGCTGCATATTTGATTAAACTCATCGGCGGCGGCGGCGCTGGAGGACGAAGGAGAGGAGGCGTGGGTCCCCGGGGGAGCCGGCGGCTTGTTTAGCGTCCGCGAGAGTCCATGTTGCGAGTGTTAGTGGTTGTTTATGAGATTCCGGTGACGGGTGGCGAGGCTGGGAGAGGAGACAAAAGGAGTACCCAGGGACTCCTTTGGTGGGTAATGGTCTGGACGGGCTCATTTAGGTCTGCGTCGAAGTGCAGTTGCACTTGCGAGGCGGCGTGTGTCGTCAGCGTGATCACGGGAAGGAACCGTCGGGTTGAAAGCACACAGATGTTCCAAGCACAAGTACCGGGGGGGAAGCGAGCCGCTCTCGTTTACACCAGCGAGCTGACAGACCAAAAAAGAAGAGGCGGCGTTATTGAGTCCGACAATCCACCTCCACTCTCGGAAGCGAGACACGGTTATTCACATAGGGAGGGAATGTAGTCCTTCTGGGTCTTGTGCCCCACGTCCTTCAAGATTGTCCCCAGTGCTGTCCAGAGGGCTGGAGGAGGAGGTGGTGGAGGTGGAAGAAGAAGAGAAGGTTCCCTCTGGGGGGAGGTAGAGTGATGTATGGGCGGGTGTGCCACTAGGAGGTCGGAGGGGCGGAGGGGGGGGGGGGGGGCGTCGTTGGCATCCAGCCAAATCCACTGGAATCTGCGGGGGGGGGGGGGGGGAGGATGGAGGGACTGAGGCTCTGCATAACCAATCAGAAACAATAGACAGAGACAGGAGAGAGAGGGGGAAAAGGCGCAGGAGAAAGAGGGAGTAGAGGGGGTGTCACCCAGACGTGGCTGATTGTGTTTGTGTGGAGAGAGTGTGTGTGTGTGTGTGCTGCAAAGAAGTGGGCAGGTGCAAGGGATGGCTAGACCGGCCCCACAAAGTCAAGGACACACACCCAGGAGAACAGATTGGACATCATGCAGACAAACTAGGCTGCCCTGTGCTTACATGGGGGGACGGGGGGGACGGAGAGTCAGACTCCGTTAATAACCGGAAGCAATTGAACCCTATTATGTAAGCAATCACAGTCCATTCTTATCCACTGTGTAGGGGAGCCCATACCAAGCTGTTCTATACGCGTTACATAGGTGTCAGTGCTGCATGCTATTCAGTTTTTTTCCATATTGGCACACCTGGCGCCTAAAGCTTGTGCTCTAGCCTGGGGTTACAGGATTAGAGAACGCTCGCCTTCCATCTTTCTTCAAACGCGAGCATTTCCTGTGTCACGCAGAGAGCCAATCACCAGGCCCGACGCCCCTCGGTCACGTGGCGATGCTCGGGGGCTTCTTCCGA
This sequence comes from Osmerus eperlanus, assembly GCF_963692335.1. Lineage (NCBI taxonomy): Eukaryota > Metazoa > Chordata > Actinopteri > Osmeriformes > Osmeridae > Osmerus > Osmerus eperlanus. The sequence goes on from NC_085039.1 coordinate 9,175,295, forward strand.
CAGCTGAATCGATGAAGGAGCCTTCAGATGGCTGCTGTGAGGCAGACGATGTGGGATCGAAGGGTTAGAGACTCCTGTCTCGGCGTGGCTGGGAATGTTCTGGAAGCGGAGGGCTTCTCCGTGGACGA
>NC_085039.1:9175622-9219304 GCF_963692335.1 Osmerus eperlanus
GTGAGGACAGGAAGTGAGGACAGGAAGTGAGGGGGGAGGGAGGAGCGTGACGTCAGCGGGTGACTGACAAGCCGTGCTCCCCCTCCTTCCCGGGGTTAGGATCGTCATTCCGCCAAAGCCACTCGGAGGTTGATGAAACTGAAGCCACGCCTGTTAGCGCTTAATTATTCATTTAAATCCATAAAAGCAATCAATTAGGCCTAAGTGTGCAATAAATCTGATTAACCAGTCAGTTCCCAAAACACCATAAAATCCACGCAGGTCTTATTCCCTTTAATGAGTTTGCGGTGAAGGAGGGCAGGCTAATATAGGCACTTACACACACACACACACACACACATCAATATGCTAACGGCTACTGTGCTCACTTGTATTTTCTTTGGGTGATAATTAGAAGTATTAGCTATCGGGGAGGAAATATAATAATATGAAAGGCCGCCATGAACAACAAAAGATACAAGGTCATCAAGAAAGGCTGCATTGTAATTAATAGATGAATACCTTAGGAATGCATGTTGGAAAACAATATATTATAATTATCTTTCTCCCGGCGAACGCTTTGATGATCGTAGGAGACAAAATTGAACGTGAAATGTTGCTAGTCACTGCGTCTGTATGAGTCTGGCCCAGTCTATTTTTCTTCACGCTGTTTATATCGCTCCTCATTATTCCCTAACACACTCCCCCCCCCCTCCCTCTCTCTTTTTTTCTCTCCCTCCCTTCTTCCTCTCCCTGGCCTTTACCTGTTCTGCAGTCTCTGGGGAAATTACCACCGCTCTGAAGCCTGTCCTGTTGCGCCATATTGCTCTGCTCAACACACGACACACATGGTACACAGACACACTTACATATACTACATATTAACCTCTTAAGCATCCTGTTAAATGTGCCTAAAAACGCCTAAACAGCATACCCAAAGTAAATTGGAAGCTGTTCTTGAACCATTTGGAGTACATGCATGTAAATGATCTCTTTTGAAAGCTGACACTCTGAAGTTATGTCCCCTGTTGTCAGGACCCCTGTCAGTCCTTCTAGTGTTGAGTAATAGAAGCTTGAACACAAGGAAAGTGAAAATTTCTATTTCCGCCTAGATTTTGTTTTGAAAACAGAGGCCTGAATAGGCCTAGAGGTGGTAGGTATTATCTGGAAGACTAAATTGGACCACAGGTTGAAGCCTTACCCAATTAAAATCAAAAGTCAAACATAATACCACAATATATTCATATTTGACACATGTTTTTATAAGAGTACATCCAGGAATTTTCTAAAAGGGTCTTTTGGAGACTCCAAAATGACCCTTTGTAACCAAGGTCAAGGTCAAATAAAAAGGTATTATTTTTCATAATTGTTATCTCTAATGAAAGGTGGTACTTAGAACTATCATATATAATAGCTAAATCCCTAATTAGTAATACTGAAACACAAAAACTGAAGCATGAACACATTGGAGTGCTTTATCTGATTCCAAGGATTGGCGCACAAAGAACACTGATTCTGTCAACCATATTGCGCAATCGACTGTTATTTTGAAGGCTCCACAGACGCATACAAATGAGGTATTGGCATTTTCAGCTAGCTGTCAGCTACAAGGCTAACGAGCTAATTTCAGAGCCAGTCGAAGCCAGTTCGAGAAATTTGTTTAGAACGAGTGTGGGGGGGGGGGGCGGGGGGGGGGGCAGGACGCACAGACCTAGTTGGCTTTAGAGGGCTGTCAACGGGGCATGGAAGCTCCTATTGGGTCGAACAAGGTGTCAATCAAAAGGGGAGGGTTCAACGGACATTTTGAGACCTTCATTTTGTAAATACTCTGTTGATAAATCTGAGAAAATAACACTTTTATGTGAACAAGTTGTTTCTTCCGTCGGCTAACTTGCATAATGAAACAAAGGATAATGGCTATTCATGAACGTAAAACATTGTATTTGGACGAATTACTTTACATGGTTAGATACTTTGAACCCTTGGGACTTACGCAGATCAAGTTTTGATGGCATAATTTGCACACCTGGACCTATTTGAACAACTTAGGGTGAGTACAACTTTTTTCTTTGGCATTGTTGAAGGAATGTTCACCGGAAAAAGACGTTGACTTTGCTTGCTATTGCGACTTGATCTTGAATTGGTTTATTTCAATGGAAGCACAAGAATCGTAGCTTTCCAACGATGTATAACATGTGTAGCGTCTAAAAAATATATTTTTTAGAATTTAGTGCGTCGTAACTGAGGAAGGGGGAGGCAGCATTTTTGTCTCGCGAGCGAAACAGGAGCGTAAACAGGTTAATACACACACTCCCCCTCGCAAAAGTTAACGCCAGGAAAAACACACGTGCGTCTGGCCACCGACACACTCACACCGTGCGTCATGACACACGTACGCACACATTGACACACACATACTGAATGCCCCAATCCCTTTGTCTGTCCTTCTGCGGTCTCTGGTTGTTGCATTGCCCTATACGGTATAGAAAACCAGGGTCATTTCGTTGGCACGGTCCACATAGCACCTGAACACAGCTTTTTCACTCCCTTTCAGCCTCTTCACCTCTCTCTCTCTCTCTTTCTCTCTCTCTCTCGTTCTCTGACCCTCTATCTGTCTCTCTTCCTGATGTGTATGATGACACTGGTCACCGTCCACACCCATATTACAATGGAGTAGGCCTTGGAGAAGTCGGCAACGCAATACCTTTTAGTGTTCTGAATGACTGTCCATTGGCCACCTTCTCCAGTTCTCCCTTGAAGAGGCGGCGAGGCGCAGTATGCGTATCCTGCGACTTTAGTTGGCACGCGGCACACTGTGTCTCATTGCGAATTCCGGGGAACATGTCGTGATTATCCTCCCGGTTAGCTTTGCATGTGTCAAGTCATGCCTTTGGAAATGTCACTTTGTGAGGAGGCGGCAGCCACTGTCTGCATCTCGATGACTCCAGACACCGTGCGGTGGAGAGAACTCAGTATTCGCAATCAATACGGCCACGCTGACCTTGTCATCCATCACTCTCGACCACGTGCGAAAAGCACGCTGGTTATTGACGTGTAGTCCACCACAACTGGTGAAAAATTCAGGCTATCCTCTATTTTTCTTTGCTCGTCGCTTCGCTGAAATGTTTGGCTACTTTCTCCTTATTGTGTTTGTGTAGTTAATTCCACTAGATAAGGCTGATAAGCTGTTCATTTGGAGAGGGGCTTAGTTTTAGAGCAAAGCTAAATCAGGGCCTATTGGGAAACGTTTGATTGTCGGCTAGACTTATTTTTCTGGCAGTGGAATATGTATTTTTTGGGGGGGGATATATCCAATCCATAGAGATTATCTGTGCAGTTGGTTTATGCTGTGGCTTCTATAGTTTTAACCGTCGGGTTATTAATGTGTCTGGAAGAAAAGACTTTCCCTTGTGGGAAGCATGTTTAAAGTATGAAATGTAGCCACAGCAAATGCATTAAATATACATGCCGCCACAACATTCTCAGAAACCATGTGCTTTCGTGTGTGTGTGTGTGTGTGTTTCTGCAAAGCTCCCGCGGCAGGCCTGAAATTAAAACCTCATGTGGAACGCGGCCTGGTGATTGAACTGGAATTAAAACAAAAGGCAGAGGGCTGCATAGAAAAGAGACAATATTAGAGGAGAGGGGGTGAGAGAGAGACATGAGAGGGAAACCGAGACAGAGAGAGAAAGAGAAACATGAGGGGGAGAGAGAGAGAGACATGAGAGGAAACCGAAACAGAGAGAAACATGAGGGAGAGAGAGAGAGAGATATAGGGGGGTGAGTGAGAGAGACATGAGAGGGAAACAGAGAGAGATAAAGAGAAACATGAGGGAGAGAGAGAGAGAGAGAGAGAGAGAGAGGAGAGAGAGAGAGAGAGAGAGAGAGAGAGAGAGAGAGGAGGAAGGAAGGAAGGAAGGAAGGAAGGAAGGAGAAAGATGGTGGTGGTGGTAGGCTATACGAGGTGAGAGTGAGGGAGCGATTCCCATTTGCCATGGTCCTCTCCCCATCCGGCTCCTCTCTCATCAGAGTGTCAGGACAGGCACTTTCTTTTCCTTCTGACAGTACCCCGAGCTTAAATGTGAAAGCAATTAAGGAAATTGGCCAAGTCGAAGAAACAGTGGAAAGACACCTAAAAAGGATAGCGGTGGCGTTGGCTGAATGGTGCTGTGTATGGGCTCACACTCTCACTTCTTCCTCTTTGTTCATGCCATGCTATTTGTCAGTAATGTCCTTTTAGGAGCCGTATATCATCCACAGGGCGATTTCTTTGACACTAATAACTACTGGGGTTACAATATGACTGGTTCAAAGTCGGGCACATTGTGAGGCTGAAGTACTTCTTAACTTTATTGTAAGGCTACTTCGGTTTGACGTGTTAAGACTGGTGTCTGTGCTGGAACCCAAATCGACTTTGAGAAAACACAAAAGCGTGAAAATAACAGACACTACAGGCCTGTCAGTCGCCGCGAGAGTTTGTAATCAAACCTTCTCTTTCACCTCTCTTAACCCCCACTTTCTGAACAGCTGGTTTTCCGTTCAAGCAAAGCATGCTGGTTTATTAGCTTTGGGCAGCTTGCCTCGAATCGGAAGAGGCTCTCTGGACAAGGCTCTGGGTTTTTCATTAGCAGTCACTCCAGGCATCTGTGGCGATGGTGTGCTGAAACTGAGAGCGTGTTCATTCTGGTCAGTCCTGCCCTTTGTGGACCACAGCCTTGACCTGTTCCCACCATGTGTGCGCTTAAGTGCGCACAATCATTTCCATGAGAAAAGAGGCAAGAGAATGGGCAGGGGCCACAATCCTTTTTTTCCCCCCTCAGTCTTTAGATGCATCTTTAAAGGGCATAGGCGTAGGTCTAATCAATCATTTCGTGAATGGTGTGGAAGTGGCCCTTTTCTGTCTTTCTAGACCTCATGTGATCAAGATTTTGAAGAGGTTGATGTAGAATCTAGTGTTTCTCTGGGAAGTAATGCTGGCCTATTATCGTGTATTATTATATTGTAGTAACCTTTTTTTATATTATATGCTTTTTAAACAAGTTCACTTTGTCTTAAAAAAATAAATAAATTGTGTATACTTATGTTAAGCACTAAGTAGATTTACACATGGGGATGTAAATAAATCCCACAATTTACTCTCCACTGCAGAGCTGTAACGCACGGAGACCGTTTGTTCTTGGTGGGTAATAAGCTATCAAACCTCAGAAAACTGATATATATATATGCACCAAGCACCAAGCCTATGAATGCAATTACCTTAGAAATATGATCTGCCTGTCCATCATTTTTTGTAAGCAGATCAGACTGCCATTGTCAAGGGTATGACTGGGTGGAGCCAGGGGCGGGTGTGTTGTTGGTTGGATGTGTCACATGGATAGGCTGCACGGGCATGGGGCCACTTCCTGCATTATTTCTGCTCAGAAGAGAGGAGAGCAGTGTTGTTAGTTTGAACAAAATGGCTGCAGGAGCGCTGTCAACGAGAGCTTACTGAACGCATATTATGACTGTCCACTCCTACGTTTGGATTCCTCGAGAATGTATTTTGTGGGATTCTTTTTTTCAAGTTGCATTTGTGCGGTAGTCAGCTCGTCGGTCAGATGTTGTTGCTAGCCTGCTAGCTCTTCAGCTAGCGACCTAAACAACAAACATTTCCTTTGCACTTTAATACAAGTTGGCTTGCGCCATCAGTTCTATGCGAAGTCATCGGCTAATGTTATTCTCTGAAAGCTGCCTGATTTATTTCTAATCTGTAAAATATTGCTACAGTGGATGACTATCGCCAACTAGTTTCAGCATATTGCCTGCTTTTTGAAGATACAGTACTTGTCTCTAATGTTTTTCGGTAGCTAGCTGTGCTTTTTTCTATAACGTTATCGTGCTACTTTGAAGTTCGTCGTTGTTATTAGCAAGAATTGTTACACTTCATTTTTGCTCTATACATACAAAGTACTTGATGTATCTGGCTGGCCAGCTGGCTACAATTTGCCTCGGTATTTTTGTTATGAAAAGCTGCTCTGGCGGTAATCCAGTCAGTAAGCTGCGGTCGCACGACAGCTGAACCTTGCTGCCGCTAGCAGTCTGCGACCACGACTGAAACCCTGAACTCCAGAATCATTTTTACGGGTACTCGAGAAGAAAAAGGCTTCAAAAATGGTTTTCCACATCCATTTCTGCCATGCACCAATTCGCAATTAAAAGCTGCCAAACCTCGACGTGTGAAGACGCAAGGTAAGACTGAAATTTTCTGGTGTTGTGGATTGAAGTGTCATTTGCTCGAGTGTAGCACCGTAGGATACCTCCAGACACGTACGCCACGGTTACAATCTGACCCTCGATTGCATTTTATTTACATCCAAACACCAATTTGGCGATGAATAACTCCAGTACCCCTTGTAAGTTAACGGTAGACATGCAAGCTAGCAGGATATATTATACCGTACCACACCAGTCCAGTGTTGTTGCGCATTCAATCGTGTTTTTGACACTGACATTGAAAACTTAATATCATTGTGTAAACAAAATAAATCAGTTTCACAGTGGAGTGGAAATTGGCCTGTATTTGAAAGGATTCACTTGGAGATTTCTAACGTCTGTCGACGAATTGGTCGTTCTTTGATAGGTATTTTTTTTTGCGGTTTCAAAATGTGGTCTGCTTTTGATTTTAATACATAGTCGTGGTCTTGATAAGTGAGGAGCACCGCCGGTGTAGTAGCTTAGCTACCCATGTTTGTCTTAAACAGCTCGGTATTGAAACGGATTTGTCATGTAATATGAGAAGACATGTAGCTGTTGGAAGTCAGATGACACATTTTCGGTTTAAAACCCTCCCGGGGTCCACTAGCCTTTACTGTCACCTGAGGTTTAGGATAAAAAGATGGATGTGGGGTTGTTGCATGCATGCCAACACATGCCTCTGAATGTGCTGCATTACCCTGAATTTACATACAGACTATTAGAAATTGCTCTCCCTTTCCCCCACCTTTTTTTGGGGCGAAGAAGCACGAGTTTTTGATTGAACTGTCGCCTTCCATTGCATTCCACCCGCTCTGCACCCTATCCCACGGCGCTGGAGTATAGCTTTTAATATCTTTCCCGCGCGTCTTAATTGAAGTACATCATTTTCTCCTTCAATTTCTCTCTCCCCCCCGTCTTTTCCTTTGACATCTCTGTCACCGTTCTCTCCCCGTTTTGCCTTATCTCCATCGTCACACACCAGTGGGGTGATGAAATGAAAATGCATTGTGAGTTGTGGATGGGCTGGGGGAGGGTGTCTGCGTGTGTGTGTGTGAGGGTTTTTAGAAAGCGAGGGACATGTTGAGAATGCTTAATGCGCCTAACCGTGGGAGTTTGTGCCCGTTAACGTCAGGCTCAAGGCCCAGCCAGTTAGTTAATGCTCTGCAGTTGTTAATCAGGTCGGGAGGTGCCTCCCCCACCCCCTCACCCCTTCCGCACACTCCCAGGGTGAGGGGCCCTTCCCCACACTCCCCTCTAGCCACCCCCCGACGGAGGGAGGTGAGAGAAGCAGGGGAAGGGTGGAAGGGAAAAAAAAACAAGTCTGTCTGTGTGGGTGGGGTGGGGGGGGGGGGTGCGCTGCATTGACTGGAAGTGAAGAGTAGTGAGTAGAAAGCGCTGGTGTTGGGCTAGTGGTGGAGCCATAGTTTTTTTTTTTTTTACCCCCCCCCGCAGAAAAAGGCCGAGGGCCAGTTCCCCTTCAACAGCAGACGGCAGGGCAGCAGGGGACTGCAAACCTAACGGCACCCTATGTCCTTGTGCGAAAAAGCAAACCAACAAAAAAATACTTGGTCTAGCGGGGTTGAGAACTATCTCAGGCAAGTAAGTATGGACAAGAACAGAGAGAAACGTCACTATTAGATCAGAGCTGGCCACCTGTGTCAAACAACGTACAGTCGATTCGCCTGGGAGGGAGACTAATCGCTCCACACGTTTGTTTTGATCCGCTCCCTGAAACGGAACTGAGTGGACACCCAGGCAACCGTATCCGACGTCCTAACTCCCCCCCGCTCCCCCCCCTCCCTGTACGAAACAGGGAAGGATCGGTCGTTTGACTTGACATGACACCCAAGTCGCGACAGAGAACCTCGATGACCCAAGCGACCTCTTGGGTCATCGAGCCGATCCTAGTCGGGGCGTCATGATCCCCCACGGTAGGCGCCCGACGGTTATCTCCCCTCTCCCGCAAGCGAGCAGTGTCTCTCTCCCTCGGTCCCGGCGTTTCATGGCAACGCCGCGGCCGCTTATCCCAGCCACCGCCCCGGCCCTTTGCAACACGAGCCCAGCGCCAGGAAGAGAACATGATGTCTCGACCTGAGCTCGACCCTGGTCGCTCAGCCACTGAGGCCTGCTGCTGTCATCGGGTTGTTTAAGAACAACCGCCCCACAGGCCTGACCAATCACGCGCTCTAATGTGCCTGTCTGCTCGGAGGGAGGGAGTTGGGTGAGGGGGGGGGGGTGTGTGTAGGGAAATCAACTTGATTCAATGGATGTTGCTTTAGCCAAAAACCCATTATCTTCTTGTCTCTGACTGGGGGTATTTTTGAAGTCGGGTTGGGGGGGGTTAAAGCCTTCCGCAGCTAAACAGCTGTTGTGCCGGGCCTGGCGTAATCGCCCTGGAAATGAATTTAAGGATTGTGTGACGGCCGGCGTTGTGTGTGTCCCCCCTACCTCCCTCCGCCCTCCCTCCTTTTCTTTTGCTTTAGGCAGCAAGGCGGCACTTGTCCTTCCCCTCCCGAAAGTAAACAGAAATCAAGATGTAAATTGTTCCGAGTACGCCGGGGCTAGTTCATCGTTTTAAAGGGAGTGCGTGTTGGCGTGTTAGTGAGTGTGTTTGTTTGTGTGTGTGTGTGTGTGTGTGTGTGTGAGAGAGAGAAAGCGTGTCAGTGAGGGCATGCTCGTCTCCCAGGCCTTGAGGCAGCTGCTTACGTGGGTGACAGCGGGGGCTTCCCTGATGTAAGAGGGCTGCAACCTGCCCCGCTCCGCTGCACCCGTCTGCTACGTGTGAGGGCGGTGGGGGGAGGGAGGGAGGGGGGGGGGGAGGGAGGGAGGGGGGGGAGCGGACGGGAGGCCCGGCAGGGGCTCGGAGGTGGGCTACGGAGGGGGGGGGGGGGAGGAGGTGAGACGGAGGCTGGAGGGGCTGTGAGTCTTGGCGGTGGTCCAGGGGAATGTCCAGTGTCCTGGCCTGGGCCTCTCTCTCTCTCTCCCTCCCTCCATGTTGGCTAATTGGAGAGATGTGGAGTGGGAGGCGTCCCATGTTGGCCCTGTGTAGACACAGCAGGACCCGGGCTCAGCCTGTACCAGGTCTCTAGTCCAATTAAAGCCCTATTAGACAACTAGGAGGTTTATGTAACAGGATTTCGATTGTTGTGCTCGGGTCCTCCTGGAGATGTTGACTCAAATCTTCGGTGTACACACTAGGGTATTTGTGTGAATGGACCTGAAGGTGTTTTTTTCGGGTGCAGTTCTGGTTTTCTGCGTTTCTGCGCTGTTTTTTGTCCATTGAATTCAGTGGAGTTCAGATGTTCTTTTGTTTATTTTTTTTTCTCCGGGTCAAGCCGAGATGTTTATTTGCACGTTTCCCGGCTGACGAATCCACGCCGGAGTTTTTCTCCAAAAGGCACGAACGGCATTCGTATCTTGACATTTTTTCCCCACCCGATGCATCGCCGACAGTGAGACGTGTTGGCCCTTGAGCTTGTTTGTTTGCCCCGGATTGGATTAGGCCGTGTTGTGTAACGTTACCGCTAAACCGCGACGTTGTTGACGGACGAAGGGGCACTTGGGTCACATGACCTCAGCTTTTTCCTCCCTCCAATCCACTGTTTGCTTCTTCTTCTTTTTTTGTCCTCGTCTGCTGCCATGAAAGGGTTATCGAAGACAACCCCTTACCCTCTCCCACGGTGACGGGGACCAAGCCAGTCACACAAGTGCGCTCTCTCTCTCTCTCTCTCTCTCTCTCTCTCTCTCTCTCTCTCTCTCTCTCTCTCTCTCTCTCTCTCTCTGTCTCTCTCTGTCTCTCTCTGTCTCTCTCTGCCTCTCTCTGTCTCTCTGTCTCTCTCTCTCTCTCTCTCTTTGTTTTCCAAGCTAACTAGGCCACGTATTTTCTCCCTTTTTTCCCCTCAGTCAGTTTATTGTGCTTTTATTATTGACAGCTTGTTTTAGTCTTGACTGACATCCCGTGCGTGCGTGTGTGTGTGTGTGTGTGCGCGCGGCTCCCTGCTGGCGTTGGTGACAAAAGGCGGTCAATGTCACAGCAACCTTGAGGGAGTGGAGCTGCCTGGCTCCGTTCAGCAGGCCCTCGTCGGCCTACGCTCTCTCTCTCTCTCGAGACGCTAGCCCGGCTCGGCTCGTCTCCTCAGCGCCCCGACGGTCCTATCGTAAGCCGCGGAGCGCTGAGTCATATCCTAACATCGCAGACCTATGCGTCTCGCTCATTCTTTCCTGGGACGTTTCCATGGTTTCCATTGTTGTTGCAGTCCCTCACGGCCTCTTTTTTTTTTTTTAAAGTGATTCTGTCTTTTTTTTTTTCTCTTCATGAATACAAGTTCCACTGGACCTGTCGGTCCCGATAAGATAAGAGGTAGTCTAGTAGTTGTCAAAGGTCACGCATCGTGTCACTGACTGTCTTGGCTGGGCAGGACTTCACAAAGGGGGACTTTCATGTATTTTTTATGACACACCGGGTTTAGACATCCACTATCTATTTCCCCTCAGTTTATTCTGGAAACAACCTTCTGCCGTCGATATCGTCGGAATTTGGCGCTCGCTCGCCCTCCTGTGTTTTGGGCTTTTCCTCCCTCTCCTTAATGAGGTGCCAGCCGGGCACGGAAAGCTTCCCGTCGGCTCGGCGAACGAGCCGCCGAGACGAGGTCCAATTTATGGAGGGGGAACTTCAAAAGCTTTTTATTTATAGCTTTCCCTGTTCGTCCTCTCTCTCTCTCTCTCTCTCTCTCTCTCTCCCTCGCCCCCCCCCCTTCTTCCTCTAGTTCTAACATACCTCAGATAGTTAGCTAGCTGTTGTTGCTCCCACGTCACGCCATCACACGTTTTTACAAAGCGCCACCTGGCCTCTCCAGCACCCCTGGTATGTGTAGAATCTCCCATAACCGCCATGCAGCAACGCCTAGCTCAATGCCGCTTGACCCAACCAATATAATCGCTTATCAGCTGAGGAATTTACAGGCTTGTTCTATCCTCCTCTCCCCCACCCCCCCTCCATCCGTTCAGCTCCAGCCGCGCACAGCGTAGCTAGCCACGCTAGTTTGTAACGGCGACCAGGGGTGTCATTCAGGCCCATTTTTTTACGGGCGTCCGGGCTAATGCCCGCTTTAAAAAGGCTCAGGAGGGCCGTGGCGGCTACGCTAATGTTTCAGCCCAGCCGCAGGACAGCCCAGTGTGGGGAGGAGGAGGTGGGGGACGGGGGACGGACCACTGTGGGTTTTCCTCCCCTCCTCCAACCCCTCCACCCCTCAGTCCTGTGGTCGGTGTGTCCTGCTGCTCCGGCGCTGGCCAGAAGGCTCCGGAACACACAGTCTCTGTGTTTGCCTTGCGGCAATGCTGCTTTGGCCTTTGCCAGCAAACGTTGTTCCTTTCTCTCACTTTCTCTGCCTCTCTCTCCCGCCCTCTCTCTCTCTCTGCCTCTCTCTCTCTCTCTCTCTCTCTCTCTCTCTCTCTCTCTCTCTCTCACACTCTGCCTGCCTCTCTCTCTCTCTCTGCCTCTCTCTCTCTGCCTCTCTCTCTCTTTCTCTCTCTCTCTCTCTCTCTCTCTCTCTCTCTCTCTCTCTCTCTCTCTCTCTCTCTCTCTCTCTCTGCCTCTCTCTCTCTCTCTCTCTCTGCCTCTCTCTCTCTCTGCCTCTCTCTCTCTTCTCTCTCTCTCTCTCTCTGTGTCTCTGCTCAGCGCCTTACAGTCTGGATTTCCTCTTCTTTATTCCTCACCCTGCGTTCCTTCCTCTTCTTCTTCCCTGCTATCTGGTGTTCAGACACATCTGTTCACACTCTCACGGCCGCGACCACGCACGGATGTTCTACTTTTTGTATCTCACTCTTGTCTCCCTCTCTCGGTCTACCTCTCTCCCTCTGTCTGCCATCTTCAATCTCTCTGCGTTTTACTCCCCCCCACCCCCCCCACCACCCTCCGTTCCCCAGTGAGACGTCTCTACCTCTCTTCCTCTCCCTTCACATATGTTCCTGCCCCTCTCTCTCTCTGCCTCTCTCTCTCTGTCTCTCTCTGCCTCTCTCTGCCTCTCTCTCTGCCTCTCTCTCTGCCTCTCTCTCTCTCTCTCTCTGCCTCTCTCTCTCTGCCTCTCTCTGCCTCTCCCTCTCCTTGCTCCGTCTGCCTCTCCCAACGGCTGTCGTTCCTAATTGGGTGTGCTCAAGCCTTCGGCGAGAGCACAACCTTTGTTCTCTCACATATATATTATTATTATTATTATTATTATTTTTTTTTTTTTTTGCCCCCCTAAAACTCAGTCAATATTTGGCCTACCTAGACAACCTAGGTGTCAAAAGTTTCGTCTTGGTAGCGATTGAGTTGCTTCTATTGGGATTTACGTTCCGTTGCATGGTTTAGGCTGAAGTTAAGTTTTTGTGGCGAAAAGTGAAGCTAACGGTGGCTAATTTGCTAGCCACAGTCACTGACGTTACTAACGTCACTACGTCACTAACGTCACGAAAACACGCGTGACTACCTTTGGCAGAACATTCGTTTCGTATCTGTTAACTTGGGGGATAGCTAGGCTAACTATAGCTTTACTGCAAGGCAGCTAATTTGCTAGCCACAGTCACTGACGTTACTAACGTCACTACGTCACTAACGTCACGAAAACACGCGTGACTACCTTTGGCAGAACATTTGTTTCGCATCTGTTCAGGGATAGCTAGGCTAACTATAGCTTTACTGCAAGGCAGCTGCAGAAACGCCACAAGCAAAGAGGCCAGGGTGATAACTATTTACTCATTTTACTTTGTGATATGACACACAATTGTGATGTGTAATGTAACTACAATATAAGCTGATATTATTAAGGAAGTACATCTACTTTCGGAAACAGTAGTCTACTATTTCACTGAAGTATTAGCATCATGACATTATAGCCTCTGTTGCCCGGGAAACACATACTACAGTGGTCTATAATGTATCTGTTTTCAATCGTTAAAATACACATTCCTCACATATACATTTTCGTTGTAGGATTTATTCTGACATTAGTAAACGATTTGTTGGTGAAATTACCATTACCTGTGGTTTCAAACCAGTGTAGCTAACTGCAACGCTGTAGCTTACGCGAGACACACTACAAAAACATCTACAGTACACAGCTGTTTAGGAAGTCAAACGGCGACAGAACATGTTCGGCACTCTCCTTACTTAAATCAAAAGTCTATCTAACTACTAACCTGAACTTCATTGCCACAGCCTAAACGTTGTCAATCTGTTCATGAAAATAATTAATTTCAGCCTAAACCATACAACGGAACGTTAAATCCAATTCAACCAACGCAATCGCTACCAAGACGAACACAGCAGTAGTCTACTAGTACTGTACCGTAGTAGTACAATTTACCGGGGCAGCTTCTCCACACAGGGCTATATCGCATTTTGCGTTGTTACTGACAATGGTCGCTACCAGTGAGCTTTTTATGAATGAGCGATTTTCCACTAAATAAATGTCAAGCTTATTTACGTTTTGGGGGGCATATTTTCAGTTAGCAGATGGTACTGTTTGAATCGCGATTCCATCTTCTACTGCCGGGTAACGTCGTAGAATAATCTTCAAAGGGGGTTCTTTATTAATGAATGAATGCAATGAGTAGGCTACATGCCTGAAAATATCATGAGAAGGGAAAAACTTAAAATGACGTTTAAGTCATAGAGATTAGGTCAATTTTTACACTGGTCTGCCAAATGTATTCGTTTTGATTCAAAGATGAGGCTGCCTCTTGCAGGGGAAATGAGAAGACATCTATTTCATTCTACACTTCACTCGTATTTTCAGTTGTAAATGAGCAGCAAAAAAAAATTCTTTTAAGTCTATTTAATCTTTATAAATAATAACTATGCATTTTCATATAAAATATACAGAAATCAGTTGTAAAAATGTCATTCAAAAACGGACCCCTGTCTAACCGACGCAAGCAAGCACGCCCTACAATTTCCCCAGAAATTGTACCCTCTCTAGTTGGTGTTGCTCTGCCTCTCCTTTCATCCCCCCCTTGTTTTCCTCTCCTCTCCCCGCCCCCACCACACTCCCCCTCCTCCTCCTCCCTGGTGTAAAGAGTGAAGACAGCTCCTGGGTAAGGTCGGCTCACACCCACTCCCCTCATCCATCCTGGAATCAACCTCCTCGCCCCCCCCCCCCCCTCTCCTAGCCGCCGTCCTCAGTGCCGCTCCCCTCCTCTCCTCCATCACCTCTCTCCCCACCGCTACCTTTGTTCTGGCTGGCTAGGGCTCCCCCGTACATCGCAACCGAAGGAGATACCTCTGGAATCTTTAGCTCTGGGTCCCCCCCCCCCCCCTCTGTATTTTGACATTCCGGGAGGGGGGGAGGGGGGGCTGAGTCACTATGCTCAACTCTGACTTGATCTGCACTGTTCTGAGTGTGTTCCTATGGGTCTACACACACACTGCGGTCTGTAGGGCCCTAGCAACACCACCACGCTGGCCTGCATCCACACTTCTGTGTAATACGAGGTCCTGCTAGGATAATGGTGACCCAGCCCTAGGACTAGACCTAACCCGAACCCATTGTTGGCTAAGGTCGTCTCCCCCCCCGCCAGTGACAGTTAGGTGTAACCTGACCCAACTTTGGGGGGAGAGGAGAAGGGGGGGGGGGGGGTGTCAGGTGGTGTCAGCAGCACTGGAGAGACAGAGAAGACCCACGAAGGGCACAGTCACTCTGCCCTTGGTATTTACCCTCCACTTAGCTGACACATCTCTCCCCTCTACTCCCCTCTACTTCTCTCTCTCTCTCTCTCTCTCTTCTCTCTCTCTCTCTCTCTCTCTCTCTCTCTCTCTCTCTCGTCTCTCTCTCTCTCTCTCTCTCTCTCTCTCTCTCTCTCTCTCTCTCTCTCTCTCCCCTCTACTCTCTCTCCCCCCCCTCTCTCTATTTTGGCTCGCATATTTGCCCTCCTCCTGCCAGCCTGTCTATCCATCCCTTTCAAATCTCTCTATTGCCTGTCCTCCTCCTCCCTCTCTCCTCACACCTTCCCTCTGCCTCCGCTGGGGGGGGTAATTAAAAGTGTGAGGGAGATCAGGTACCCTCCCCCGTGTCTTTTCTCTGTATATTGAGCCTCCAGGGAAGAGAGAATACCTGGAATACAGCTCTTGCATCATCATCCGTCGGCCAATCATGTTTACGGGAGGTCTCCTTAGCGTCGCTAGTAAGAACCGTCCCACGGCGAATTCTTCCCGGCGACAACAACACGCTCTGTTGTTGTCGAAGAAACCGTCGGCCGGTGAGGTTAGCCGGCCTGGCCCGGTCCTCTGGATTACCCTCAGATTATCCGACCGTCTTACAGCGCGCCCTGTACCGCCGCGCACCCGCCGCCACGGTTACTGTTGTCGCGGCGTGGCTATTTCCAGCGCTGCCGCGCGACCAAAATAAAAGCCCTTAATCCCCAACGCTTCCTGTCGCTCGGCAGTGTGTTTACTAGGAAATTAGATAAATAAATACTCTGAGGTATTATTACTGTCGTCATGGCTATATCCCCCCCGTGCTCACACACACACCCTCTCCGTCCCCTCGTGACATCAACAGCAGTCACCAGATGGGAGATCCCACACCAACAGCTGGGGAGGGGAACGGCCACGCAAGGTTTCTCCGGTGGAAAGTTCCGGATGTTTTTTTTTTTACTCATCCAGTACTTCCACTGGCCTCTTCGAAGGCGCAGGGAATCATTTTAACACGCCAAAGTGTCACCAGATACCCCCGCCCCCACCCTCGTCCTCATATCAACCAAACCTCCCCCTCTCTTTTGGATGTCATCCAAGACTTCGGGAGCAGGGGGGGGTAGCGAGATACCCGCTAGGTGGACAGACGGGGCACTGTGATTGGCTGGGGGGGGGGGGGGGGGGGGCGGGGGGAGGGGAGGTGGGCTCCAGCCTATGGGCTCGTTAGAGCTGCACAGGAGGGCTGAGGGAGAGAGTGGTGTTGGTTAATAGGCAGAACTGGAAGACGAGGCTCTCTCTCTCTCGCACACACACTCACACGCACACACTCACACACACACACTCACTCTGTCCAGCTCCCAGGATATTTATTACTGGAGGACCAGGCTGGCTGACTGCCTGCTGAGATACTAGTTTGACATAGACACGCAGCCACCTCATAATGAATAGGAGTGTGTGTGTGAGACTGCCTCTTCACTCATTACCACCAGACAAGTTCCACAGCAGTCTTCCTCAGTTTGTCTCTCTTGATTGGCAGTAGTTAATGGCCATCTCTTCTTCCAGTATCTCTCTCTCTGCTTCCCCCCGCCCCCTCCCACCCCCCGGGGTCTCACTCTCCCCCCCCCCCCCTATTCTTTCTCTGTCAAAACGGCCGTCTTCTGCAGTCCATTCCCTGTGGAGAACCGTGTCTGCTCCCGCCCATCACTCCCAGTGATTGACAGCTCCCTCCCCCTACCAGCGAGCAGCACAGCGGGAGGGGGAGCCTATCATTGCTCTTCCATCATTGTTATTCTACATGCATTTATTCATCTCCTTGCCCCGTGTACAATGTCTGACGCTGCGGTTACGGTGTGTCTGGCGCTGAGGATCAATTCATGGTGGCGTGCTCTGCTTGGTCAGTCAGTGGCTGTAGTGTGGGCATGATGTACGTGTGTGTGTGTGTGTGTGTGTGCGGTAGTTAGGAAGTGAGCAGCGTTCATCCCTGAGGACAGGGTAGGACAGAGGCTCGATATGTTGCTACAACTGTGTGTGTGTGTGTGTGTGTGTGTGTCTGTGGTGAGTTAAGCTTAGCGGGCAGCCAGTTTGACATGTTGTCCATGTTGATGTCAGAGAACACAGTCAAACTGCTTTCCCCATTGACCAGCCTGTACCGTCATCGTCTACTACGAGTATCTTTCCATTGGAAAGGACAAATGTATACACACACACACACACACACACACACACACACACACACACACACACACACACACACACAACTGTACAATCCTCAAGCCCTTAATGGTTTCCAGGAACAGTCACCAAACTTCAGCCAAAGGAAATAAAGGCTGAAATAAAACTCTCTCTGGTCCTTCTGCTATCTGATCTCTCTCTTGGCCAGAGTCTCACTGCACACAGGCCCTGGGAAAGAGTCTCTCTTTAGGTTCCCCCCCCCTCTCTTTCCCCCTTTCTCTCTCTGTGTCTCTCTCTTTCTTTCTGTCTCTCTCCTTCTGTCTCTCTCTCTCTCTCTCTCTCTCCCTCTTAAACACAATTTCTGTTTTCTGCTCTCACTCGCTTCCTTTCTCTCTCCTTCGTGTTCTCTCGATCAGCCCTTCTCCCTTGAAGCCCCTCTCTTGACCATGAAGTTAACTGTCTCTTTAGCCTCGGCTGCAGTGGAAGGGCTCGGAAACCCTCACGTGCTCCAATACCTGAGGGGGTTCCAAGGTCCCCCGCTTTAGAAGATTCCAGAAAGGCTCCCACCGCGAAGCCTTAAAGAGCGTGAAATAGCGGTCACCGCGACCGCGAAAGAGAAATCTCGGGCCCCGAACTTGGATGCCCCCGAACTTGATGCACCCCCCCACCCCCCACCCTCCTTTCCATCACGCCGTTCCACTTAAAACCTCTCTCTCTCTCTCTCTCCTGCAGCTGAGAGAAGCTAGCAGAACGAGCAGAGAACCATTTGATGGAAGAAAAGAAAAAGAAAAAGCACGACGAAAAGAACAAGAAAGACGCCGCTCAGAAGAAGGTGAGGCCTTCTTTCCGGAACGCGCTCAGGTTGAGACGTGGCCCTCCAATGGCGAGAGCCTTGGCCTGTGCACACACACACACACGCATATACACACAGCAGGCACGCCAACAGCTGTACCAACACTCTTTCCGCTCCATAGCATGGGGTCTCATCGCATTCTCTGTTTGGGTGTGTGAGCTGTCAGGCCGTGTGTGTGCGCGCGCGCGTGTGTTTGTTCGGGCACACTTCTTCTACACACATTCCTAGCTCTTTCTCAGTTGGCCGAATTATGCTATCGTGTAACTACTGCCATGTTTCATGGAAGAATCCCCTGCTAAATATACTGAATGCTAATCATTCATTAGAACCTGTGTATGAAATGGGCGGTTTCAACCGTACGTTTTTTTTAAATTCTTATTTCTCTCTCTTCTCCTAGGTTGCTGACCTGAAAACCAAAGGTGGGTGTATTTTGCAGCGTAGCTCTTCTAAAAATACACGCGTGCTCTTGACTCACCTCCCCCCCCCCCCCCCCCAGGTCTGATTAAGCCGGTTTCCATGACCCATAAAGGCGTGTGCACACGTGCATAAAAAACGCACGTCTCACACACACTCGCACGGCGCACAAACAAACACACGCTGTGGTTGGCACTTATTCCCCTCCACTCGCGTCTCAGCTCACCCGAAGCCTGCACACGCACACGCACACGTTTCCTAATGCGCGCTGATGCACAGTGACGCCCGCTCCGGGCCGCGCTGCACAGGCTAGTGAAGCGTGAGAGGAGGGCAGCAAACGACCACACTGCACAGGAAGGAGAGGAGGGGAGGGGGGGGGGAAGAGGAGAGGAAAGGAGGAGTACGGAGAGGAGGAGAGGATGGAAGGAGAGGAGCGAGGGAGGGCGGGTGGGGGAAGTTCAGCGAGGCTCCTCACAAGCGGCCTCCCGAAAAAGGCTCCCACTGTGATCCAGTCAGCCAGCGGTGGCGTCCCCGGCCCCGCCCCTCGTCCTCACCCATGCCCTCCCGCAGCGCTGTAGCCCAGCCCGGCCCAACAGCATGCTGTCCGGTCTCCATGTCTGTGTACATGGAGCTGAGGCTGGGGGTGTGCATGCTTTGGAAAGTGGCCTCTACATGAGTATGAGCCTTGGGGTTGCTGCCAGCCAGGCAGGCAGGGAGGGAGGGAGGGAGGCACAGAGACCAAGTTAGGGAGGCAGGGACACGGAGAGGCAGGGAGGCAGATGGAGAGTGTGTGTGTGCACCTGTGTGTGTGGGAGAGTTAACTTGGCCAACGCACAAACAGTCTCCAGACTGATGCCCCAGTAGCCTACGGTCTTATCGGCAAGTCTGACCATCTGGCCCCGACGGTTGGCCCTGCCAGAGGTCATTCTAGCTTGGCTTGACCCCTGACCTTTCATTAAGTCAGCCTCATTACACCCTCAGAGGTGTTTCACCGCTTGGCCTGACACACACACACACCCTGAGTCTCTATGCCATGAATCACTGGCTGTTTTGGACTGTGTGTGTGTGTTGGAAGGAGAGCCTGTTTGGAGCGTTATCGGAGAGCGTGACCCACCGATTAGACCACGTCAAGGCTGGGGGGGTCCCCTGCTGACGTAGGATGCGGGGAACGCACCTGGCTGTTAGCCTCTCAAATGTCTCTGACTCAGGCTGAATGTGTGTGTGTGTGTGTGTGTGGCCGTCCTTTCCCCGTGTGTGCATCTCCAACCTTGTGTTTGTGTGTCATAACGTGCGTGTCGTGTGTGTGTGTGTGTGTGTGTGTGTGTGTGTGTGTGAAAGAATACCATAGGAAGTGTTGGGATCTGGGAAGGCCTGGATGCATGCCCCCAGCTGAGACACCACCAGCCCCAGGCAGGCCTCAGACAGGCCCTAGGAGAGAGAAGGATGGTATAAGAGAGAAGCTTCCGGAGTGCCATGTCAGCAGAGGAAAGGAAGGAACGGAGGAAACTAAATGAGGGAAAGTGCAGCTGAAGAGACTGACTGTCTCACAGGCGTGTTTCACAAGCAGGCCTGCTTTCAAATAGTATTTGAAAGCAGGCCTGCTTTCAAATACTATTTGAAAGAATCCTTTTTAAGTCGTTGCACTCGAGTTCCGAGTTTGATTAGTCTAGCCTCCTCAGTGGAACCAGTGGGCCTGTCCTCACCCCGGGAGGGCAGACCCAAGCAAACGCTAGTGTAGATCGGATCAATTCGACGTCAGTGAGAGAGCGTGAAAAACCACGGTCGTCGTTTCCACAGCTCTAGACAGCAGAGGTGATTCTAAAGGCCCGTGCTTCGCTGCGGTTGTGGACAGAATTTTCCATGCGGCGTGTGTGTGTGTGTGTGTGGATTAGCATGTTAGCACTAGCATATTCACCAATGCCCGGGTGTGTGTGTCATTGTGTGAGTGTGTGTGGATTAGCATGTTAGCACTAGCACATGCACCGAGGCCCGGGCGTGTGTGTCATTGTATTGCGGCGGCGTGCGTGCGTCCGTGACACTAGCTGAAAGGCAGGTGTGTGTGAGTGCAGGCCCATCGGTATGCAGCTGGGATTTGTGAGTCTCCATCAATTCCCCGTCTTTAAGACACACGCCACCCAATCTCCCACCATCCACCGCCACCTTCTCCCCCAGCGCCGAGGCCAAGCCTCCCTCCCTCCCCCACGCGTTTCAATTTGTTTGCGGTAATCGATCTCGCCCGCCGCGTTCATATGTATGAAAATGAGATAAAGCGCCGGCGCAGCCGAATTAACTCCTCTGCACCCCATTAGCCACGGAGCTCCAGAGATGCGGCTCCACGGGCCCCCCCAGCCCCCAGCACGCCGGCCCGGGCTGACGCTCTGCAGGCGGGGCCCCGCTGGCCCCGAAGACCCCCATTAGCACGGAGAGCAGGAGGCGCGCTGATTATTCCCGCCGCAATCACCCGGTTGCATTGTCGCCGTCGCCCGCCCGCCCTCCCCCCCTCCCGCCCCCCCCCCCCCAACATACATGCGCTATTGGATGCACACACAAACATGCCCAAGGTGCGCACACACACTGAAACATACACACACACACGCATAGAAACACACACACACACAGAAACACGCACGCACACGTACACACAGAAACATACATACACACACATAGACACAGAAACATACATACATACACACACACACACATAGACACAGAAACATACATACAGAAACATACATACACACACACACACACACACACACAGAAACATATACACACACAAACACATAGAAACATAAATACAGAAACATATCCAAACACACACAGAGCTTCCACATGGTAGGTAGGCCCCTCAATCCATTCTCTCTGTGATTGAAGGAAATGCTTACAGCAGAGAATTGCAAAACAGCCCAGGCAATAATATGCTTTTTAAAACCACCACAGCCAATACCAGTGCCCTTCACACACACACACTCACAGACACACACACACACACACACACACACACACACACACACACACACACTCACAGACACACTCCCTTAGATTCTGTGAGTTATGAGAAGCCACGAACCAGAAGGGGAGAGTGTGGCTGAAATGCAATTCCTGAAAACAGGTGGTGATATTCGGCGCCCTGACCCCAGGGTTTAGCCTGTCACATGTGCAGGCCGCCGCCCCCGCTGATCAGGAAATCGATGCCCCCCACGCAGTTTCTGCTGCCGCTGCACTTTTCCGTTGGGGGGGGCGGGGGGGGTTAAGAGAACAACTGTAATGCGCGTGTCGATCTCCTCGTCCCGTTTCCCCATGCGTACAGTGTTTTTTTTCCTCCCCTTCCCCTGGAGACGGTCGCCCCGGCAACAACACATTTGTACGGTGTCACCACGGTATTGTGTTTGTCGTTTCTTTTCTCAGGGGGTGGGGAGGATGCGAGCGGAAAGGGGTGGGAGGCGGGAGGGGTGGGCGCGCGATCGTAATTTCACATTTGGATTAATTTGCCGTTTCACATCCAATTAATTGCGTCAACACTTTTGGAGTCCGATTTCATGAATCGCAATCTAATTAGGGGCTCATTTACTATCGGAGAGAGAAAAGAGAGGGGGGGGGGCAGAGGGAGGGCTTTTCTTCTGTTAATCGCGACATTTATAAATACTCTATAAATTAATAGCCAATGGATTCTGAATTACGTCCCGTGGATTTATGGCAGAGAGCGATAATTGTTTTTCCCCCTCTCTCTTTCT
The DNA here is from genome assembly GCF_963692335.1 of Osmerus eperlanus. Classification (NCBI taxonomy): domain Eukaryota; kingdom Metazoa; phylum Chordata; class Actinopteri; order Osmeriformes; family Osmeridae; genus Osmerus; species Osmerus eperlanus. Next base: position 9,197,677 of record NC_085039.1, read on the forward strand.
CTGCACGCGTGTCAAGTGGCGGGGGGGGGGGGGGCTGTAACCGAGGTGGAGGGAGTGAGGGATGAGATAGAGAGAGAGGGGAACGAGAGAGGATGTCCAACTCGGACAGAGCTGTCCTGTCTGTGCGGGTCGGCGTTGCATTGTCTGTCGCGCGCCGTGGCCAGCGGGAGGCAACACACCCTGCTGCTGCTCCTCCACTGTGTGTGTGTGTGTGTGTGTGTGTGTGTGTGTGGCTACAGGGAACCACAGAGAACCACAGAGAGAGAGATCCAGGCATCACCATCCATCCATAAACAACCACCTTCTCAAGACAATGTATCCATAGCCTCGGTAACATCCAGGTCAATACTATCTCCCTCCCCCCCCCCACACACATCCCCCAGGCACACACAACTTGGACCAGGGGCTCCCAAATTCCACCTGTAGTCAGTAGCTGGTTGGAGTGTTTTAAGGCGTCTGGAAGGGAATCTTAGCACACGTCTGCTTGTTTCTCACTGCACGTTGGCCTACACAGACCAGATGAACCACGGGGCTGTGTGTGTGTGTTGACGGGGGCCCTGGGGAGGGGGGGGGAGGAGGAGGGGGAGGGGAACAAGGGTCATGGGAGGAAAACAGAGAGGTGCATTAGGCAACTGTCAGTCTCCATAGCGACGTTGTGGGTGAGGGGTGAAGAGCAGTACCTCTCTCTCTCTCGCTGCAATGACAGATGGGACCAAGACGCACCCCCCCCCCCCCCCCTCGACAGGCGCACACACACCCATTTGCGCTCTCTCTCTCTCTCTCATTAGCTACAGCGTGCCTGGAGATAGCAGCGGCCATCTTTCTGCTAATAGAAGACCCATTGTGGAGGGTGCATGGAGGAAGCTGAGGTCATGTTCTCAGTGGGCCACTGCCCTCCCCCCCCCACTAGGAAGCACACATAGCTCCCATATTGAATCAGGCCCTCAGACAATACCCCCCCCCCCCCCCCCACCTCTCCCAGCCTTTTAGCCAGCGAGAGGGACCCCTCGTCACCGCCAGGCACCGCGCTGGGAACCACGGAGCACAATGGGCGGTTTATAAGGCTGCATCCCCGAGCCCCTCTGCTCGGCCTCCGTCACCCCGCTTTTCTGTTCGCAGCTTCTTTCATATCTGTCCGTCCGTCTGTCTGTCTGTCTCTCTCCCTCTCTCTCTTTCCTCTCTCTCCCTCTCTTTCCTCTCTCCCTCTCTCTTTCCTCTCTCTCCCTCTCTCTTTCCTCTCTCTCTCTTTTCTCACTCTTTCTCTCCCTCTCTCTCTCTCCCCCTCGCTCTCTCTCTCTCTGTCTCTCTCTCTCTCTCTGTCTGTAATTAGCCGTCGAGCATGAGGGGAAGGCCGTAATTACAAGTTTGCCAGCCGACTGTGGAGAGCCCCTCAGTCAAAGGGTTTAATGGAATTTACAGTGGACTCGTTACAGCCCTTTATTTAATTGCCCTCGCCCCTCCTTCCTTTCAACTTCAATTATAGCCCTCAGGTTTTGAACCTGTTCCCCCCCAACCCCCCTCCACTCACCGCTGAAAGGCTTTGCTGTTTGTTTCTACCCCCACCCCAGCCCGACCCGGCTTTACCCTAGCCTCACCCCTCAGTCCTCTTGTTGTGTTCTCTCTTCTTCCCGTTGTTTCGATCTGTCTTTCTACATCAATAAACTCCCTGCTTACCTACTTACCTATATGTCTATATCCCTTTGTCTTCTTTATCTTAGCCGGTCCTTCTCTCCTCGCTCTTCATCTCTCCCTCCTCCTCTCTCCCTCTCTTCCTCTCTCCCCCTCTTCCTCTCTCTTCCTCTCTCCCCCTCTTCCTCTCTCCCTCCTCTCTCTTCCTCTATCTTCCTCTCTCCCCCTCTTCATCTCTCCCTCCTCTCTCTTCCTCTCTCCCCCTCTTCATCTCTCCCTCCTCTCTCTTCCTCTCTCCCCCTCTTCATCTCTCTCTTCCTCTCTCCTCCTCTTCATCTCTCCCTCCTCTCTTCCTCTCTCCCTCCTCTCTCCCCCTCTTCATCTCTCCCTCCTCTCTCTTCCTCTATCCCCCTCTTCATCTCCCTCCTCTCTCTTCCTCTCTCCCCCTCTTCATCTCTCCCTCCTCTCTCTTCATCTCTCCCTCCTCTCCCCCTCTTCATCTCCCTCCTCTCTCTTCCTCTCTCCCCCTCTTCATCTCTCCCTCCTCTCTCTTCCTCTCTCCCCCTCTTCATCTCCCCCTCTTCATCTCTTCTCTTTCCTCTCTCCCCCTCTTCATCTCTCCCTCCTCTCTCTTCCCCTCTCCCCCTCTTCATCTCCCCCTCTTCATCTCTCTCTCTTCCTCTCTCCCCCCTCTTCATCTCTCCCTCTTCTCTCTTCCTCTCTCCCCCTCTTCATCTCTCCCCCCTCTCTCTTCCTCTCTCTCCCTCTTCATCTCTCTGCAGTGTAACCCAAGGGTCTCGTCTGACTCTGTTTATCTTTCATGTGCTTTCTCATCTCAGGGAATCTCCCCTCCTCTTTCTCCTCTCCTCCCCCTTAGTACAACTCCCCCCCCCCCCCCCTTCCCCTCAAAGCATCCATTATGGATCACAATCCCCCCCACCACCACCTCCAAACAACAAAAACAAAGCAATGTTGTGACTTGCTGAATGGTTATGTTTACATAGTGCAGAGGAGTTTTCCCTCCCTCAAACACACGCGCGCGCGCGAGCACACACACACACACACAGAATGACATTCTTTCTCTGTGTCACACACACACACACACACACACACACACACACACACACTGCTTCCGTCCAGAGAGGAGTCATTTTTACTGAGATAGTTATTAAATACAGATTATGCCAAATATGTGTACCCGTTCCCCAGCTGCCTGGCGGCACGGCAATGCCTCCACAGCCCAGACCTGATGAAGAATCACCATTTTGGTGTAGTTAGCCCCACACCTGATGAAGAATCACCATTTTGGTGTAGTTAGCCCCACACCTGATGAAGAATCACCATTTTGGTGTAGTTAGCCCCACACCTGATGAAGAATCTCCATTTTGGTGTAGTTAGCCCCACACCTGATGAAGAATCACCATTTTGGTGTAGTTAGCCCCACACCTGATGAAGAATCACCATTTGGGCGTAGTTAGCCCGGTGAATGAGCACTTGCCGTTGTTTGCCGGCGGCCCTTTATGGTTTTTTATTTGTTGTGTAAAAGCACTGTTATTGAGGCCTGGTCGTTGGTTAGCACACAAACACAAACTCACACACAGTCGTACGTCACGAGGCTGTGATTCATGGGCTGTAGGCTGTGTGTGTGTGTGTGTTGCCTCTGAGAGCAGCCCAGAGTCCATCTGCTTCCTGTAATGGATTCACAGCAGCGGTGAACAATGAGCTGTCTGAATGGGATGAACGAGGGGGAGGGAGAGAGAAAGAGAGAGGGCGGAGGGAGGGAGAAAGGGGGGAGAGAGGGATGGAAGGGACAGGGTGAAGTGGAGATACAGGGTTAAGAGCAGCGCAGAGAGGGATGGAGGGAGGGAGGGATTGGGCAGCGAGGATGCAGCGGCCTGAGTTGTGATTGGCTGGGCCCGGGTCAGGCAGGCTCTGTCTAATTAAATCGGCGACGTGCGTCACCAGCTGCAGGCAGCGAGCCGGAGGGAGGGGGGTCGCTCCGGGAGGAGGAAGAGGAGGAGGTGGAGAAGCTGAAGGGGGGGGGAAGAAGGGAAGAGGGAGGAGGAGGTAGAGAGGGGGTGGAGGAAGAGTACTGGCGCGAAGATGAGCGTGTGTGCACCCCACTCCACGGTGTCCACTAAAGCGAACGACTGAAGGCTGCGCTTGTGTCCTCAGTCGACAGATTCCGAGTGTTTTCCGAGTGCATTTGCTGATATCAGACCCCCGTCGTGTTTGTGAGGGTGTGACTGAGAGCTTGGTTGGGCCCCCGAGGGGGCACAGATCCACGGCAGAGAGAAAGCCTCTGGTTATTATTACCATTTGGACAAGGTTTTGGGCCAGACTACAAACCTGATTAGGACACAGAAGACCTGCTCTGTGATTTTGAAGACACACACCTGTGTTCTATATGTGGGTCATGAGGCTGCGGCCTCACTGCGGCTCTGCTGTTCCCTGGTGGGGTGAGAATTGTCGGCGAGTTGCTACTCTGCAACTCTTTCTCAGGCACTCCATGCACAAACCGCTTCCTGAGGGCCCCCCTTTTCTCTCCCTCGCCACCTCTATCTCACGCTCACTCTCTCGCCACCTCTCTCTCACTCTCTCTAAAGGGTATTGTAATCCCAGTCGGTGTTGCAACTGGCAGCAATGTTAAGGTCATGCCCTCTAGAGTGAGAGAATCTTTATTTTAATTTTTTGGGGGGGGGGGCTCTACTCTACTCACCTGGAGGGCCCTAAGCTTGCTAAGCTAATCTGCTTTTCTGCTGCTCCCAGCCTGCTAATGCCACAGAGGCTGATACACCATACAGCTTCTCTCTTGGAAAACGGCAGACAAGAATGCTAGGGTCGAGGAAAGGTGAGGCGAGCAGCAGGGATGTGTGTGTGTGTGTGTCTTCAGACCGACACAACCTGCCCTCATGTGGATTTTGTCTGGCTCACCCCGGGTACAGAGAATGTTTGGCCACAGGAAGCCGTTTGAAGTGTAATCGCGCTGGTTTTTAGGTCAGATCGATTGACTTTCTTCTTCTTAGGATTTTTTTCCTTCTTCCTTTTTTTCCTTTTTAAATTGCCGTCTCATCCGACCGATGTCTCATTGCTCCACTGTGGTGTCGTCGAGAAACAAATCCCTAACCCGCGCTAACACCCTCCCTCCCCCTGTTTGTCCTGTCTCCCCAGTGCCAGAACCTTCTAAGCCCGGCCCCCTCCTCCACCACCACCACCCCAGCGCCAACCCCTCACACCCCCCCGCCACCTCCACGGGCGCCAACGGCGGCAATGGCAAGCGCACCCTCCCCGGTGCCCAACAGACACCGTCAGCCCAGCAGCAGAGCCAGCCTTCCTCCTCCTCCTCCTCAGGCCCCCGCTACCCGCCCCGCGAGGTGCCCCCTCGCTTCCGCCAGCAAGAGCACAAGCAGCTGCTGAAGAGGGGACAGCCCCTGCCCACAGGCGCCCTCAGCGCCCTCGCCTTCCCCGCCCCGCCCGCAGGCTCCTCCCCTTCCCAGGAGGCCACGCCCTCTCGGAGCTCCGCCTCCTCGTCCTCCGGCCCGGGCAAAAAACGCAACTCAGGTGAGCTCCTCCTCTTCCGCCTACTCCTCCCTGCCGACCCCCCCCCCCTCGCTGTGTTTCTGTCTCTATAGGTTCCTTTGGTTCAAAACCTTCCATGGATTCAAAACTGTAAAATGGGTCTTTATGGCGAGGTTCTGTTCTAGTGGACCTGGAACACAGCCATCCTGGTAGAACCTAGTCTAAACAGTACCTCTGGGGCCTAGGGGACCACGAGGAACGTTCTGGTGTTCTGGTTCTCTATCTGGTCCTAGGTAAGGACTGTGGTGGTGGGAAACAGCGTTTAGAGGGGCAGGAGCGTGGTTGGGAAATAAAGAAGGGAAATACAGCCGCTTGTTAGCCACTGAAAGCTCTCCACACAAGTGCGCACACACACACACACTCAAACACACTCTCTCACAGTCAGACCTAGGCTGCTCGCAGTTGCTTTTTAATGAACTCACAAGTGGCCCCGGCAGAGCCATGGAGAAAAGCGGCGCTCCGACCCAGCTCTGCCAGGGGGGCTCTGCCCGTCTTGTTTGTGCGAGTGTATCTGCCTCGGTGTGTTGACAAAAGGCGGCCCTTGAGTAAACAGCTCTCGGCTCTCTCGTTTTTTTTGTTGTTGTTTTTCTAAGTGTTCTCTCCTGTGTCTTCCAGCCGGGAGTCGAGAGAGCCGTTGAAGCAATCAAGTGTTTCCACACAACAACGATGGTGTGTGTGTGTGTCTCAGCAGTAGCAACTCCCAGATAGCCGTTGTGTTGACACAGAATGACACGGGAGATGCAAATATGGCCGCCCCCCCTCTTCCCTACGTGCACACGCACAACAAGCCTAGGACTGCCGGTGCGACAGTGGCCGACATCTTAGTCGGAGCTGTCTTTGTGACGGAGCATCGCTCTGGCACGTCTGCAGCTCTTTCTCTCTGTCACGCACGCACGCACACACAGTCACCTCCCAGTGTTGACCGAGAAAGCGGGCGGGCGCTGTGTAAACAATGCCGCGGCCACGACACCAGACCACAGCTCTGAGGAGCAGGAGTGTTGCACTCTACTGGACTCTACTGTCTAGTCTAGGGGAAGATTCTCGCCACTCGCACTTGGGGGTGTTGGCATAATGGCTGTTTGGGCTTGGCACTTCTCTCCAGGTCTCCCAGGGGGCACCTCCGCTCCACAACATCCCCAGGCTAGAGAGCCCGAGGCTGGGTACAGCTCCCTCTGTCTCCCCTCCCCTCTTCCTTTCCTCCTTAGGGCCTGACAAAGTGGTTCCTCATTCCCAGTGGATGTGGTCGTATATAAATAAGCTACAACCACAGCGTAACCACACAAGATGTGTGTGTGTGTATATATATACATATACACTTCTGGTGGTAGCTGTAGGGTCGTCCAGGGGCATCCGAGGTCATGGGTTTCAGAGTCAGTGAGGTCACAGGAAGCTGTCGGTGACGTGGTCCGACCAGGGGGCTGGCCCTGTCTGTCCTGGCCCAGTTGTGTCCTCTCTGATCTGTGACTGCCCTGAAGGCCAGCTGCCTCAGACACTGAGAGCACACTCACATACACGGCCAATCATTCCCCTCCCCCCACCCTCAAGTCCACGAGACACAACCCCCTCCTCCACCGCCCCACTTATGCATATATGTGATTCAGACACACACACACACACCCACACACACACAACCCCCACACCCACGTCTGTCTGCATCCACCCCTCCTTAAGGGGGGCCCTCTAACCCTGCCACCCCCAGCATCCCCTCACCTCCATCTCCCCAGCTGTGATGGGCTTCCAGACAGTCTGGAGTGGCAGGTGCTGGAGTGGGGGTCTGTGTGGGGCCAGGCCAGACCAGTGCCAGGCTGCAGACTAGACTCTCGTCTGTGGGGAAACTGCAGGCCAGCAGCTGTTTCTGTGGCCGTTTTGGAGCCTCACCGGGGCACGTAGCCAGAAGACACGCTGTGGGCTGTTCTTAGCAATGCTAGCCCGCTCATACGTGCAATGCTAGGCCTCTCATATTAGCCACACTCTACTAGCAATGCTAACCCTCTCATATTAGCCCCACTCTACTAGCAATGCTAGGCCTCTCATATTAGCCCCACTTTGAAAATGCTAAAGTTGTTGTTTGAGTGTGTTACCCTTAATCACCATGAGCAAGTTTTAATCTTTTTATTTATGGATCTGGCCATTGGACTTCCTTAAAGCCTGTAATGGTGTGTTGTATTTACAGCCTCAGAGACCATCGTTTCAAAGGCCTGTGAAGGAATTAATTAAATAGTACAGTGCTGCACACATCGTATCTGCTAGCTTGTTGTCTGTCAAGATGAAAGCACCAGATTGGGAGAGAAATCTGGTCCTAATCACAACAGCTCTAACTAGAGCTCCTCGCGCGTGGCATGGGGGGGGGCGGTTTTAAGGTTGCCCCAAGAGGGCGCGGGAGAGAACGGCAGCTTTCACACACGCGCAGACACAGACACATGCGTGCAAACATCTACACATGCACGCTCGCAGCCATACACACACACACACACACAGCGCCCCACTCCCCCAGTGGCTTAATTAGTCCAGGCTGTGCAAGGGAAACAGGAGAAGCCACGATGGTCTCTCCTCTCAACGGGGGAACACAGACATGAAGGATGAGGTTTTAAACCTCTCTTGTGATTCGCTCTCTGTCTCTTTTCTCTCACTGTCTTTCTCTTGTTTCGCCTATCTTTCACCCTCTCGGTATCTGTGAAACATGTGTAGCCCTTTTAAACAGACCTGGGATCGGAACTCTCCGGAAAGAGGGGCAGGGGGGTGGTGGGGGGCTATTTTGAGGACAAAAGGGGAACTAAGCGACTGGGTTTTGCAAACATCGTGTTACATCACCAGGGTTTTCTTTTCTGTCCTGTCCCCCCCTTCTTCTTGGGGCACAGTGAAAGCCTGTTAAAAAGCCAGAGAAAAATAGCATCAGGTTGAGTCTGGGGTGGTGTGAGGCTCTGGGCACCGGGCTGGAGGCTAAACGCTAGCCCACGTCACTCCGGCCCCTCTCGTCTCTCCTCATGCCATCCCTCTCTTTCTGCTTCTCTCTTTCTTCTCTGCTGCCAGGGCCGGTGCCAACCTCCCATTTCCCCCCTCCCCCACCTCCTCGCTCTCTTTCTCTATGTCTCACTCTCGCTTTCTCTCCTCCGTCACCCTGCTTTTCGTTTGCAGCGAAATGGGGGCGGCGTGCTCTTGGCTACCTGCCCGCGCCCACGGTTAGCGGCAGCCTCATTATCGCCCGCTCATCTCCAGCTTGTTTTCCTCTCTGCCTCAGCCTCACCGCTTCCTTGTTTGGGCTGAGAAGCGCAGTTTTTTTTTTGTGTGTGTTTTTTTGCTAACGTTTTGCTAAGTCTGCACGCGGGGGCATTCGAGGGTATTTCGCCGCGTCGTAAAATGTAGCGCGTGCGCGGGCGAGGTAACACGACACAAAGCCGTCCCGTCCTCGGTCGCCCCCGGGCGAGAACTCCCCACAGAGGCTCTTTTTTTATTTTTGTCCTCGTTCGACAGCGAACACAATCAAAGACGGCCCTTCCTAATTGCAGTCCGAATGGGAAGCTGCTAGCGAGGCATTACTGACGCTCGAAACGCCCCCAAAATATTTCCCCCCCCCCCTGTATTTTTCTGCACTGTTGGTGTTACCTCGCTGCAGTCTCTCCCCTGGCTTCACCCACGCCTCTCCACGCCAAACTCGGTAGACTTACCAGCGTGTACCAGACGAGAGAAAGAGAGGGAGCAAGACAGGTCGAGGAAAATACTAGGTGGTTCGAAGTGTGGGCTTACTCCAACACACACAATACACACTGTCAAAGTAGGCGCACGCCCATCCAGCAGAGACACACACACACACACACACACACACCATACACGGCAGCCAGCAGCAGTGTCCTGGTGTGTGTTGCCGGCGCTCTGCGTTCCACCTAGCTCCTCGCACCGCGGTCACGCCGGTGTGACACCTCAGGTACTTTTCCACTCCCTTCCTCAAACTCCCCCCCCTCTCTCTCTCTCTCGCGCTCTCTTTCTCTCTTTCTCCTTCTGTCTATCTCCTTATCTGTGGTTTGTTTTGTTTTGCTTCGAGTATCCGTGACGGCGATGCTAAGAGAAAGGGGGGAAGAGGGCTGCGCTCTTTCAGGAGTGTGATTCATTTATCACGCAACCTATTTTTATGCCCTTTGCAGAAAGGGGAAAAAAAGCATGCAAGCGAGACTGCGAGAGGGGGAGAGGAGAAAGCAAAGGGAGGGAGAGAGAGAGATTTTTTTTTCTCCTGCAGTCTGCAGCCTCGGTGCTCTTGGCTAGGTTTCAGGTCTGATAAAATGGCGTCCCTTACTGCACAGTAGTCAGAGCGAGAGCGAGAGAGAAGCGGAGAGAGGGAGGGAAAACGAGAGGAAGGGTGGAAGGAGGACGAGGCACTGAAAGTGCTGGCGTTTCTTCCTCGCCTCGAACGAGGGCAGAAAAAAAAAGGACAGCTAGCAGACGGATGCCGCCGCTGGAACGACACGTTGGCTCGTCCGCGCGGCAGTCTGCGGCGATCTCTCCGATTTAGAGTTGCGAGGAGGCGTGCACCCAAACAAAAGTCCCTGACACTCTCTCCAAACCAGCCATGGCTACGAAGAGGCTGCGAAAGACGCGGCCATAGAGCCGTGTCGGAACCCGACCCGCCAACCTGAACCCGGAACACCCTCCCCGAGCGTCCTGCTTTCAGACCCCATCACCCAAACGTGGGGCTACACGGCTGTAGACCCTCACGCCGTTCTAAGCCGCTCGCCGTTCAAAGCTCTTGTGGTAGCAAGCAGGGCGCCGGCCAGCACGCACGGACATCACCATCTCTCCTCTGGTCGCCGGAAACCCGCGGAAATGCCCTTGTGGGGTTCGGAGGGAACACGTTCCCGAGGGAGGGACAACTGCAAAAAAGGGAGCAAGAGCTCCCGTTCTAAAGTGCCCCTTGTGTTCCAGAACCCAGGCTGTTCCTGAGTATTGAGGAATGTGCGCTCGGTGAGACATTCAGCTCGATGGCCCCGAGTTTTCCGCGAGACGTCTCGACGACCTGTTTTTATAGTTTGGTCGTGCAGCGAGTGGGAGTTTTTAGTTCATGAGAAGAGAAGTTGGGGGGTTTGATTCGGGTAGGCCAGGTTCCCGGGAGGTATACTATAGTGGGACAGCGTTAGTGGCTTTGTGGTTTGGCATGGTAGCTTTGAACATTCTCATACACTGCTGCATACTGTGTGTGTGTTAGATACACACTGACGTACAGACACGACAACCCCGTGCGATAAGCCTGCCTGGGGAGAGGCGATAAGTGTGTGTGTGGAGGGGAAAATTGCTTTCGGAGAGACTGGAGATCTGAAAAGGCGCACAGCATCTCAGAGTGTGTGAGCATCAGACGGCTAGATGCTCCCCTCGTTTCGGCGCCGATTGTTTTCGACCGAGGCTTTCATCTGTGATAGATGTCGCTCTCATTATGTAAATGACGGAGGCATCTGTGATGGAAGCGAATATCAACGTAATAGGAAGTAAGAAATCGATAAACTCTGCGCCTCTGTATTTTCAGGCCCTGTATTTGACACACAAACGTCCAAATCCAACAAAGGACAGTTGTAGAGAGTTTTCTAGAATTTAATTAGAAGGTGTGCCATAGATAGTAAGGCCAGTTATTTTATGCTTTTTCTTTGTGGAGAAAAGATGACTGGATAGGCTTATGGATTATCAGGCAAACCGGTGCCTCTTCCATTAAAAGTACCCCGCCTTTATCTATTGGGGAAAGGGATGAAACCGATATCCCAGCCTATATCTTTCATTAAAACTTATATCTCTCTCTTTTTTGTCTATCCCATAAGCCTGTTTTCTCGATCTTGCATGAAAACTGATCTCTCATGGGAGACAGAATTGTCTCAAAGTCGGTCTGGTATTAGTGTGCCTACAGGCCAGGGAGAACAGCACTGCTCCATAGACCTAGCGCTAACTAGGCTACATATTAAACACCATGGCCTGGCTTGGCATACTGAATCAATACTCTCTCCTCTCCCCCACTAGCATTAATAAGGTAATTGATTAGCTGCCTCTGATTGATTGATTACCACCTTATGGCCTAGAATAAACCTATTATTAGTTCTCCCCCCTCTGGGTTTCTTGTGTGCTTCTCTTAGTGGGATTAGTACATTTGTTCTTGTGAAGGCTTTAGCCAGGCCTCTGTCTTGGTTTGGAAAACCACAGGCCTATATTCAGCTCTATTTTCAGTGTATGGATTTTTGGCGATGGAGGCACACAATTAAGGCGCTAGAACAGATTTCTGTATATCATGAAGAGTTTCGGGGCACGGGCAATTTTTGTGTATTTCTGTAGCAAAGTAAAAAATAATCAGAATTAAAAAGATTATACATATATATATTTTTTATGGATACTCGCTATTCCTCAGTGAATCAAAGTTAGTGTCAGTGCGTGTGTGAGCGCCTGTGTGACAGTTTGAGTGCGTCCGTGTGTGTGTGACAGCGTTTGTGTGTGTGTGTGGTGTGCAGCAGAGGCCGTCAGGCGGCAGGTCCTGGTTCTCGGCTGGGCTGCTGAAGCGTAGGACGTGATGGATGGGGAACGGTCCCGGGCTCATTCCAATAAATGAGCAGTGTTCCACTTGGGCTTCCCTTCACAGCCACAGTCAAGGGAGCCAGGATGGAGACTGATGGGCCTCTCAGAGCAGGAGGGGATGAGGAGAAGGTGTGGAGGGGTGGGGTGGGGTGGGGAGGAGAGGGGTGGGGTGGAGAGGGTGGGGAAGAGAGGGTTTGTGGAGGGGCAGGGAGGAGAGGGTGTGGAGGGGTGGGGAGGAGAGGGGTGGGGAGGAGGGTGTGGAGGGACGGGAGGAAAAGTGTCTGCCTGTGGGGGTGGGGTGATACGGACAGAGAAACTAGATGGGGTGGAGGATGTCGGGGAGGTGGGGGAGAGAGCTGGATGTGTTGGAGCAGGGAAGTGAGGGAGAGCAGAGGGGAGGGGTAAAGCAGCCACCCCTCCCTGCTGCCCACCACCGCGTGAGCGCACCAAAGCAAGGATATATGGATGTGGCGAAGCTGATGTGACATGCAGCTCGCCTGGCTGTGCATCCTGATTACACTGGGGAGGGGAGGGAGGGAGGGGGGGCGGTGGAGCCGTCTCCTAGCGCCCGCCAGCCAGCTCACCACTAATGTAACCAACCATGGAGATACAATTGGTTCCCACAGCCCCGGGTACTCTATTGGATGGTGTTTCTGAGTCTCATGTCTAATGTACTCTCTCTTTCCCCTCCATCCCTTCCCCTTTTCCCTTTTTGTTTTTCCACCTTCTCTCTTCCTCTTTTGCAAACCTCGCTCTCCTCTCTACCTCTCTCCTACCATTTCTTTCTCCAACCCCTACCCCCCCCCCCCCCCCCCCCCCCACCTTGTCTCTCCAGACCAGTCCCTCCAGGGTGGCCTTGGTGCCCAGTATGAGAATCCCCATTGGGGAGCTCTACCACCACCCAACAGCAGCAACAGTCCCAGCGAAACCTTCAGCAGCTGGGATCAAGTGATCATCGACGGCAGCGACACGGACGCCTGGCCCTCCATCAGCCGCAGCAGCGCCGACAGCCGCCCGGCGCCACCAGAATGCCCCTCCGTCACTAGCGACGGCACCCTGAACGCCAGCGCCACCAACACCTCCACCAGCAGCAGCAGGAACATGAGCATGGCCACGGGGGCTGCCAGCCAGCAGGCCCACTACCCCTCCTCTCTCAAGGCTAATGCTAACGCTAGCATGATGGCGGGCCCCGGAGCCGCCGTGGGCAGCAGGGGCTGGGGCCCCGAGGGGAAGCCCGAAGGCCTGGGGATGAGCGGGGGCCGCGCCGGAGCTCCCAGCTGGAACTCGGCACCCAACTTTAACCTGAACCTTAACCCCAACGCCAACCCCTCTGCCTGGCCCGCGCTGGGCCAAGAGGGGGGTGGGATGGGCAACGCCGGCTCCGGCTCGTCCAACCCCCAGTCGATGCAGCCCGGGATGTGCGGGAGCCAGGCAGGCAACGGCATGGGGAACGGCGGACTGGGTGGAGACGGCGGCGGGGGAGGGAACTCCTGGGGTGGCATGATGAGCCCCGACAACCCCTCCCCGAACTCGAATGCGTCTTTCAACATGGAGCCGTCCAGCCTCAACGCGGACGGACCGCACCACCACAAAAAACAGCAGCCCAACCCGGAGCCCATGAGCCCCATCCACGGCCTGCCCGGCTGGGGGGGCCAGTCCCCCACCGAGTCCTCCCAGCTCAACGGGGACACGGGCAGCTCCGTCTGGGGCAACGGGGACTCCAAGACCTCCGGCAACAACGACTCCTCCTCCAAGGACTCCGGCTGGGACTCTGCCCCCTCCGGAGGCCTCTCAGCCTGGGGCCGCGGTGGAGGCGGAGGCGGGGGCAGCGGAGGAGCAGGAGGAGGCTGGGGAGACTGGGGGAAGCCGGCTGGGGGCGGGAACAACGAGTCCAAAGGCTGGGACTCGCCGTCCGACAACGCCGGAGCGGACCAATCTCTGAGCTCCTGGGGCCAGCAGCCAGGCACAGCCCCGGCCAGCGATGGCAGTGGGGGCAGCAGCGAGGGGCATGGACACAGGAGGGAGAGGTCCTCCAGCATGGACGTCCAGCCCCCACCCCTGCCCCGCCAGGACCTGGACCCCAGGGTGCTCTGCAACACGGGCTGGGGCCAGACCCCAGTCCGCCAGCACACCGTCTGGGAGATGGAGGAGGCAGCTGCCGCCGCTGCGGCCGCCGCCGCCGCCACGGAGCGCAAGAGCTCCAATGGCAGCATCGCCGACAACTGGGGCAGCCCCAATGGACCCTCCTCCTCCGGACCCCCGCCGCCCACCAACGGTGGACCCAGTAACCCCAATATGGGAGCCCCACAGCGGCCAGGCTCCGGGGGCAAGAGCGATAACCAGGGTGGGTCCTCCTCAGGATGGGGAGGTCCGCCGCCTCAGCAGACCCAGTCTGGATGGGGAGAGCCGGCCCCAGCCAGCAAGGCCCCCAACGGCACCGGCAGAGGCTGGGGAGAGCCCATGCCTTGTGGGCCCAACGCTACCAACAACGGCCCCAAGAACGGACCTCAGTCCTGGGGCTCCTCGGAGGACAAGTCCCCTACCTGGGAGGATGGGCCAGGGAAGCCCCAGAGCCAGACATGGGGAGAGGGGCCCAAGGCCTCCCAGGGCTGGGGCAACGCCAGTGGAGGCTCCAACAGCTCCAGCGGAGGAGGAGAGTGGGGAGAACCTGCCGAGGTGAAGAAGAACGGCTCGTCCAGCAGCATGTGGGAGGGAGAGAACGGAGGAGGAGGAGGAGGAGGTGGTGGTGGAGGAGGAGGAGGTGGAGGAGGTGGTGGAGGAGGAGGAGGTGGAGGAGGTGGAGGATGGAAGGACAGCCCGAGAGGGAACAATGGAAACGGAGGTTGGGGAAAGCCTGCCCCTGCTGTAGGAGGGAACTGGGGGGAAACCCCACGCCCCAACGGCCCTGCGCCCGGCTGGGGGGGCAAGCCCCAAGACGCGCCCAACGGCGGTAGTGGCAGTGGAGGAGGGATGGGTTCCTGGGGAGGCCCCGCCTCCGTGAAGCAGAGCTCCAACTGGGGGGGAGGAGGATCAGGAGGATCAGGAGGAGGAGGAGGAGGAGGAGGGAAACAGGACCCTGGCATGGAGCCCACGGGCTGGGAAGAGCCGTCCCCTCCCTCCATCCGCCGCAAGATGGAGATCGACGACGGCACGTCCACCTGGGGCGACCCCGACGCCTACAACAAGACCGTCAACATGTGGGACAAGAACAACCCCAATGGTCACCCAGGGAACAACCACCCGCCGCCCAGCAAGAACGGAGGAGGAGGAGGAGGAGGCGGCATGGGAACCAACGCCAACAGCAACCATCACTCCGTTCCCCCCGGCAACAACAACAACAACCACCATCATCACCACCACCATCACCACCACCACCCGCACCATGGCCAGCCCCCCCCACCACACCCCCAGCACCACGGCAACAACAACAGCTCGCCCAATACAGTGGCACCACACCAGGGAGGGGCCCCCCAGGGGAGACCCCCCCTCGCCAATCCAGGTGAGGCACTCTCCCCCCCCCCCCCCCCCACACACACAGCCATGTCTGATGACGCGATGTCCTACGCCAAGTGTCTAATCGTCCGCATCATCTATATTTCGCATTCCGTTCGAATTTCTTTCCACTAAATTAAGCACGACAACAAGTATTCTGTGACCTCAAAACCCAGATGCCTTACGGAATGTCCTCCTAAACTGTTAGCAGACATTATGTATAGCTTTGTTGAAAAGCCTAGCCTTGAGGCGATTCAGCCCCGGTATCCCTCTTTCAAGACAAAGGGCGTGCATGCATACCACAGCACAACGTCTCAGGGCCGAACACTGACGAGGGGCAGCAGCTCCCCCTGCTGTGCTGCAGGGGTACTGCAGTCTCACTAATCATTTAGGAGTTCCACTACACAAGTGCACACACACACACACACACAGGGCCTATTATGTGCCAGTCCATCTAAGACTCACACACAGAAGCCCTCGGCCCAGGGAGAGAGAGAGAGAGAGAGAGGGGGGGGGGGGAGGCTGGGTGTGGGCCAGGAGTTAAACCGAACATGGCTGCTGCTGCCATCCTTCTCCTGAGCAGGCTGGGCATGCGAAGGCCTGCTGTCTCCGCTGCCATGAAAGCCGGCTATATTTAGCCCTCTCCGTGGCGCAGTCAACCCTCGGCCCGCCTCCCCGATTAACATGTCAGTACAGCTCTGTGGGTCGGCGACTGAGGCCAAGCGCCGCGAAGACGGGGACTTTCAGTCGGTGCCGAGGCGTGGATGGGAGGAATCCTCCCGCCTCGAGGCCCGCGTGGTTATACCACGTCTGCTCGGGCACTTAGCTAGGTTGCTGCAGGAAAGGCTTCACCGTATGCTGGATATGTAAGACTAGATGTAAAGGTAGCTTGATTCGAATGAATTTTTTCCCCCACTGACTATCGATCTGCTGCATCAACTATAGGCACTGTGTGTGTCGCTTTGGATAAAATGATGTCAGAAAATGACATAAAATTAGCTGACGATGTCAGGTTTTCAGACGTCAGGATGGTGGTCAGTCTGGTGGTCCGATTCTAACCACGTCCCTCCCCCCCCCCCCCCCGCCCTCTTCTCCTCCTCCAGGCTGGGGAGAGCTGCCCAGCAGCGCCCAGCCCAAGTCGGAGCCAGCTTGGGGGGAGCCCGCCACCCCGTCCGCCTCCGTGGACAACGGCACCTCCGCGTGGGGCAAGCCCCCGGGGGGCGTGGGGAGCTGGGGGGACGGGGGCCACGGGGGCCACGAGCCCTCTGGACCCTACGGCAGGAGCAACGGGCCCCCCGTGTCTGCGCCCTGCAAGCCAGGTAAACGACCTGCGCAAACACGGCACACAACACTAGCAGAGGACACCACCAGTACACGTGTTCTTTACCCACAAGCCTTTGTTTCTGTCGATCGTTTTCCATGGTGGTTTTTCGTCCCCGTTTTCAAATCGTGGTTCCAAAACACTTTCTTGATGGGGAGGCAGTCGAGACGTAGATTATCGAACGACAACACTGCCCCCAAGTGGTTTGTTCTGTGAACTGCATGTCCTTGAAAACGCACTGTTAAAGGCTGCCATGACTGGATAAGCCAGTCCTGTTCCAAAATAACTTGATCTGTTGTCTGCCGTCCTATCAACTGACACTCAAGGTCCGCTCCACCGTCCCCCGGCCCCCAAACCTATGCAAGATGGCTGGGGCGGCGCAGGCGAGGAGATGGACATGCCGTCTGGCCAATGGGACGCTGACAACGGGGACATGTGGAGCGGCCCCGCCTCCCAGGAGAGCGGCTCCTCCTCCTGGGGCAACCAGCCCAAAAAGGGCCCGCCAAAGGTCAGAGGTCACCCACCCAGGACGCACGTGCATAAATCCAGTGCTTTTTTTTTTTCCTCTCGACTTTGTAGTCACGGCTACTTGTCACTGTGTTGGTTGGGTTGGTCTGATTGTCTCCTGTGTGTTGGTTCAGGGGAAGATGCTCTCCAAGCCAGACGAGGCCTGGATATGAACCGCCTCATCAAGCAGCTCACCGACATGGGCTTCCCGGTAGGGAACACACACACACACACACACTCACTCATCTCTGTCGTTGTGTTCTATCTGTGTACTTGTCACTAAGCGCTCCATGTTGTTACAGAGGGAGCCTGCAGAGGAGGCTTTGAAGAGCAACAACATGAATCTGGACCAGGCCATGAGTAAGTCTGTGTTGGGGTGCGTGTGTGTCAGTGTGTGTCTGCTGGTGTGTGTGTTTGTGCTAGTGTGCCTGAGTTGGTCGGTGTGTGTGTCTGTGTTTGTGCTAGTGTGCGTGAGTTGGTCTGTGTGTGTGTTTGTGCTAGTCTGCGTGAGTTGGTCTGTGTGTGTTTGTGCTAGCGTGCGTGAGTTGGCGTGTGTGTGTTTGTGCTAGTGTGCCTGAGTTGGTCGTGTGTGTGTCTGTGTTTGTGCTAGTGTGCGTGAGTTGGTCTGTGTGTGTGTTTGTGCTAGCGTGTGTGAGTTGGCGTGTGTGTGTGTGTGCTAGTGTGCCTGAGTTGTCGGTGTGTGTGTGTGTGTGTGTGTGTTTGTGCTAGCGTGTGTGAGTTGGTCTGTGTGTGTGTTTGTGCTAGTCTGCGTGAGTTGGTCTGTGTGTGTTTGTGCTAGCGTGCGTGAGTTGGCGTGTGTGTGTTTGTGCTAGTGTGCCTGAGTTGGTCGGTGTGTGTGTCTGTGTTTGTGCTAGTGTGCGTGAGTTGGTCTGTGTGTGTGTTTGTGCTAGTCTGCGTGAGTTGGTCTGTGTGTGTTTGTGCTAGCGTGTGTGAGTTGGCGTGTGTGTGTTTGTGCTAGTGTGCCTGAGTTGGTCGGTGTGTGTGTGTTTGTGCTAGCGTGTGTGAGGTTGGCGTGTGTGTGTGTGTGCTAGTGTGCCTGAGTTGGTCGGTGTGTGTGTGTGTGTGTTGTGCTAGCGTGTGTGAGTTGGTGTGTGTGTGTGTTTGTGCTAGCGTGTGTGAGTTGGCGTGTGTGTGTTTGTGCCAGCGTGTGTGAGTTGGCGTGTGTGTGTTTGTGCTAGCATGTGTGAGTTGGTGTGTGTGTGTGTTTGTGCTAGCGTGTGTGAGTTGGCGTGTGTGTGTTTGTGCCAGCGTGTGTGAGTTGGCGTGTGTGTGTTTGTGCTAGCGTGTGTGAGTTGGTGTGTGTGTGTGTTTGTGCCAGCGTGTGTGAGTTGGCGTGTGTGTGTTTGTGCCAGCGTGTGTGAGTTGGCGTGTGTGTGTTTGTGCCAGCGTGTGTGTGTTTGTGCCAGCGTGTGTGAGTTGGCGTGTGTGTGTTTGTGCCAGCGTGTGTGAGTTGGCGTGTGTGTGTTTGTGCCAGCGTGTGTGAGTTGGCGTGTGTGTGTTTGTGCCAGCGTGTGTGAGTTGGCGTGTGTGTGTTCTCTAAGCGTAACACGGGCCTCTCTCCCCTGCAGGCGCTCTGCTGGAGAAGAAGACGGAGCTGGATAAGAGAGGCATGGCATGGCCGACTACAACAACGGCATGAACAAGCCCTTACTGTAGCCGCCCCCAAGCCCTCTCCAAGACCCCTCCTCCGACCGCAGCCCCTTCCTGGATAAGGTGACCTCACGGAACGGTTGCAGAGAGCTCCATTGCTTATCAACAAGCACGGTAGTGAGGCTAACCAATGTACGATAGCAGGAAGTTGAAAAAACCTAAACCTCCCCCCCCTCCCCCTCTCTCTCCCCCTCTCTCTCCCCCTCTCTCTCCCCCTCTCTCTCCCCCTCTCTCTCCCCCTCTCTCTCCCCCTCTCTCTCCCCTCTCTCTTCCTCTCTCTCTCTCTCTCTCTCTCTCTCTCTCTCTCTCTCTCTCTCTCTCTCTCTCTCTCTCTCTCTCTCTCTCTCTCTCTCTCTCTCTCTCTCTCTCTCTCTCTCTCTCTCTCTCTCTCTCTCTCTCTCTCTCTCTCTTCCCCCCCCCCCCAGGACGGTGTTATTTCAGATGACGCCCCCTCCTCACCGTTTAATGCCTTCTCCCAGCCTGAAGCTCCCCTCCATGGGCGGTGGCAGCCTGCAGGGCCTGGGCTCACAGGGGCTGGCCATGCAAAACTTGAACAACAGACAGGTACACACACACACAGTCATGTAACTCAGTCACAGGCGAGGTGTGGGGGAGAAATGGGCCCGCACACACACACAACCGTATCCGTTTCAGTTAGCGAAACCGAAAACCCACAAGCACCAAACAAAAAACATTTGCATGCGCACACACACACACACACACACACACACTCATATTACGAGCACCCAATAGCTGAACGGATGTCAGCGAGGTTGCATTGAGCGCTCAGTCCTTGAAAACCCATAAAGAGGGAACATGGGCTGGGTTTGTTATGACACATGTTGAATGGAGGGGAGCTCTGCCTTGATGGAGAAGTGGTCTTGTGTGCACGCACACAAACGGGCCTTTATCAGCGTCCAATCCAGTCATTGAGTTCAGATCCGTGCCTAAGTACTCGGGATGCCACAATGGAATGCTCGTTGGGGTCGAAGCCTTTTCAATGTGGTTTTTAAGGAGGACATGATATTCTGTATCTCTCGTCCATTCGACACAAGGCCAAATGCGCACAACGTCAAGTTAAGAACTCGATACTCCTGACTAATAGCGCCAGTCTGGGGATCAGAGTTGTCTAGAATCTGTCCGCTTTGCTTACCTAATACATTTACACTACACTACGTCATTTAGCAGATACTCTTATCCAGAGCGACTTACAGTAAGTACAGGGACATTCCCCCGAGGCAAGTAGAGTGAAGTGCCTTGCCCAAGGACACAACGTTATTTTTGCACAGCTTGGAATCGAACCAGCAACCTTCTGATTACTAGCCCGATTTCCCTAACCGCTCAGCCACCTGACTTCACTGATACTAATACTGCTTCGCCTTGGAGCGCTTAATGATAGTGCTTCCTAGTTCTAACGACGTGAATGTGTGTGTGTGAACGGTGTGCGCGCATGGGTACGGCGTGTGTGTGTGACGGCCTGTGTGTGTGTGTGTGTGTGTGCATGACGGCCTGTGTGTGTGTAGATGCAGAGTGGAATGTTTGGCAGTAGCGGAGCAGCACAAGCCCGGCCCATGCAGCAGCAGCAGTCTCCCCAGCCGTCAGTGCCACCTCTCAGCTCCTCCCAGCCTAGTCTACGAGCTCAAGTGCCTCAGTTACTCTCCCCTCAGGTACACACACACACGGAGCCAGCTCCTCTCCACCCTGACCTGACGCTGCAGTGTGTTGGGCTCCCACGCCGCCAGATGCAGGAACTCCCAAGCATCTGGTTCATTCTGGTGGTGCTGCCGTGACGTGTTTGAAAGTGATTGTGACAGGCGCCCCCCACACCTCTCTCTCTCTCTCTCTCTCCCTCCTACTCTCATCTCTGCCTCCAGGTTCAAGCACAGCTCTTGCAGTTTGCAGCAAAAAACATTGGTCTGAACCCTGCACTTTTAACCTCACCAATTAACCCTCAACAAATGACCCTGTTGTACCAACTTCAGCAACTGCAAATGGTGAGTCGCCGGCCTGTGTCGGCTCCTCTAGGGCAGCCCTGCTGCTGCTCCTGCTAGCGAGAGAGCGCCTCGCGTCATGGCAACCCGAGGGGGCACACACTAGTCATGGTCTGGACGATGTGGATGACTCATCGCGCTCCTCCTTTCTTCCCCTCTCTCTCACCCTCTTCCTTCTCCTCTCTCTCTCCCTCTCTCTCTCTCCCTCCCTCTCCCTTCTCCTCTCTCACCTTTTCTCTCTCTCTCTCTCTCTCTCTCTCCCTCTCCCTTCTCCTCTCTCACCTCTCTCTCTCACCCTCTCCCTTCTCCTCTCTCTCCCTCCTTCTCTCTACCTCTCTCTCTCTCCCCCCCTCTTCCCTCTCTCCAGGCGTACAGCGTTTACAAATCCAGCAGCAGATGATGCAGGCTCAGCGCAACGTCTCCGGCCCCATCAGACAACAAGAGCAACAAGTGAGTCCCAACTCCACATCCCAGCATGCATCAGCACCCTGGGCCACGGTCTCTGCAGTCCTAACCTTGCGGCTGTCTACAAGACTGTGTTTTCCCACCGTTCCTCTATGGTGACACATCGAATGGGTCTCTGTTTAAGTCCTGCCGCGACCATATATGGATCTTAGTCAACGGATGTTACCAGAGACAAGACTGAGGAAGGAAAACACAGATGTTTTGTACATTTGCGTGAGCTGCTTTTTGAGGAAGTCGCTTGAGGTTGTTTTGAAGCAAGCGTTTGACACATATAAGCACAATTTGTGAAATTATTTCACAGGGGGGGAAAAAAAAAAAAGAGAAGGGTTTGTTCCCCGTAGTTACTGATCGTGAGCCAAGTTCGAGGCTCTCTTCTAAATATGTCCTCCATCATCCTCTCCTCTCGTCCCCCGCCCCGCCCCCACCCCTCCCTCCA